>NC_056725.1:1906784989-1906939989 GCF_019279795.1 Protopterus annectens
TGGCTGGAAATCCATTTGGCCAAAACTTTCTGACATAGGGTCCAAATCGCCGAAAATCCATTTTGGCCGAAAACACTAATCATAGTGTATATGCCCTGTTCCCCACTATAGTACGATTTCAGAGTAAGAATAATAAAGTAGGGGACTGAGGTTTAGAACTACTTCCTGATAGTATGAATAGCAACTAGACAATATTAAATAATGGCAGACATTACTAAACTGAACTGGGTGGGGGGGCTTCACCCCCCACACTTCATTATTCTCACTCTGAAATCGCACTAGAGTGGGAAACAGGGTATATACACTGTCATTAGTGTTTTCGGCCAAATGGATTTTTGACCATATATCCTAGACCCATATATATATATATATATATATATATATACACACATATATATATATATATATATATATATATATATATATATATATATATGTGTGTGTGTTACACATTTATATAGATAGATACATACACGTTTGCCTTTCTTCATCGTTAATGTACTCACAAGCCTTTGAATACTTAACAAAAGCCAAGTCGATTCAAAGGTAAGCACCTTGACATTGGACTGATACAGCCCTACTTGATGGATGCAGATATTATGGCTGAAAGACAAAAAATAATCTGTAACCTGTCATCTACTAACCATTAATGTGGATTAAATGTAAGACTTAATGGAAAAGTTAGTATAAAAAATTCAGAAAACAGTAAAAGTCTATCAAAATCAGCATAATCTCATAATCAAAATGGCATGCAAGAAACAGAATGAGTGTATATATATATATATATATATATATATATATATATATATATATATATATATCATGTGGCTGTGCATTCCTTTACTCTTGGAAGACCCTACAGATATCTGACTATAAGCACTAAGCATCATAACATGTTAAGTCTGAGCAGATTATAGTGCACTGCCTCTCTCACGTAACCCTATGATCAGAGCAGGCAGTCATCACATTTAACAAATTTAGGTTATAAACTGCTGGATATCTTAATCAGCCTCACGCATGCTTATCACAGTGTCCAGAAACAAGTTAAAGAGGTAGTGGAACATAAGCATTCCTTGCTTGTGCCAACCCTTTATTTAGCAGGGGTAGACACAATATTATTGCCTATCATTAAAATGATTGGGTATGAATAGAGTCTCTGTACCTATCAAGAGACGTTATAAAAAGTTATAAACCCATCTGCACCAGCATAGCCTGCAGGAAGGTCCAACTAAGCCTGTCAATGTTTTTTTAGCATAATGACCAGTCAGTTAGGAAGCATTCCTTTTGCATATTGAATAGGAATTAGATATATCTAATTAACCGAAGGAGCTGAGAAGATGTTTTCTTATTTAAGGTATTCACCTACATTTCTCTTCAGCTGCAACAGCTATGAGTTTAAAACTGCTGTTCCCACTCACCCACCCATGGAACTCTTGCTGTGTTTTTAAACTTGGTGCCTTTTTAGCTGCCCATCCCTGCTGTAAATTAGAGTTTGCAAAACCCCCAGTACTATTTCTACTGGACAATGATAGATCAAACTGATAAGGCACTCCCATTAGACACTTAAAGCTTGAGTTAGCCTCTGTTTCATATAATCTCATTTCAACTAGTGTAACTGCAATATTCAGTGTGTTAACCTGAATTGTGGATTGTTCTTTTCTGCATTTTTCTTGTTTTAACCATAAGTCAGCTGTTTGCATTTTTAATTTGGTCTGGGGGCCTTAGTCTTTTAGTACCCCTCACAGTAGGAGGAGAATTGTTAGTTGCCACATGATCTAAGCCTTATTTATTACATTTCTACTGTTTTTTTCTATTTGTATTTTATTTGGTCTGGAACCTTAGTCATGCAGTATCACTCACAAGAGTGAGAGAACTGTGAATTGATGTAGGATCTGAGTCCCATTTATTACATTGCTCTTGCATTTTTTTTTTTCTGTTTTTCTGTTTCCATTTTACCTGGTCTGGGGACATTATTCTACTCTTGTAGTATCATAGTGAGAGCATTGTAAATCACTGCATGATTTGAACCTCATTTATGACATTTCTGCTACATTTTTTTTCTGTTTGCATTTTACTTAATCTGAGAACTTTAGTCTTGCAATATCACTCACCTCTCAACTGTACAGATTTTTGAAGAATGTCCAGATTTTTGCCTCATATTTTTAGCCCGTTCCTAATAAAATCTGTGGTTTTCTGACAAATCACTGAGGACTGAAATTAAACAGTGGCAGACATTTGAGTTTCAGACTCCATATCCATCAGAAAATGTATGCTAATGCCAAACGTATTATCCTATGAACTTTCCAAGTTTATAAGAGTAATGTGTAAAATCTGTCCCTATTTTTGGGCCTTTGTCCCCCCATTATTTTAGGCCTTATCCAGATGTCTTGCTCTAAGAGGTTGAGAGGTATGCTTCATGGTACTGAGAGAATTGTGAATTGCTGCAGGAATTGAGCCTTTTATACACGTGCACACACACACACACACACACACACACACACACACACACACACACACACACACACACACACACACACTCTGCAATTTTACTGTTTAATGATTGGCCTCCTCTCTTAACTCATCTGTGTAGCTTAACTCAGCTGTGTAGCAGTGGTTTTCAGTGCCGTGTAAATAATTATAGAATCAGGCACCAAGATTTGTAATTTTCCATATAGAACTTCTTCTGCTAATTTTGTATGCCTAGCTGAATGTAGAGCAGCTAGTTTGGCTGCTGAGAAGCATTATCAATCTTAGATCTCTCCTCCCAGCCCATCAGCTCTAAACCCTGATTGTACTACTCATCCTACATCACAAAATAGATGGTCCACAGCCATTGATATGCACTTTCCTTGTGACTGCAGCCAGCTGGGTGGAAATGGGCTTCTTGAGACAATGTAGCAATTGTCTCATGTTTACTGACAACCATCTTATACTTAAGTAGACTGACCCAGTATGCGAGAGATCTTATTACACTGTCTTTAAAGGCAAGGTTCTCACATACAGAATTTGTTGTCCCCAAACAGGTTGTCAGTAAGAAACACATTAAACATACTGTGGATCAAACACATAAATTCACATATGCTGATGCTCTTAAATACCATCTACCAAAGTCTCAAAGGCCTCCCATATGCTGCCCTCAACAAACTCCCAAACACTTTACAAAGGCAACACTCCCCAGGACACATACAATCACAGCCAACAATGTCTCAACCTCTAAGCCCTTAAGACAATCTGCCACACTACCCAATATATTGGTCATTGGAAACTCTGTTGTGAGATACACTGATGCCCCTCTCCCTAAGGTGAGCAAGAAGACAAACTATCAGGGGCAAGCATCCACCAAATCATGTATGTACTCAGAACATTGAACCACAAGTACCGATATGACTCTGTCATAGTCCATACAGGTGTTAATGACCGTACAGCTCTGTCATAGTTTATGCAGGTGCTAATGACCTGAGGAGTACCTCCCTGGACTATATAAAGAGAGACATGATGGAGCTTTCATGTTGTGTGGCTCAGACCAGTATAAGCCTAGCACTGAGCGGCATTCTATTTACTGGTATCATTCTAAGGAAGTCCAATATTTGTCAGCTTGGGATGACATGATCGACAGACCACGCTTTTTTGGCAGGGATGGTCTGCAACTTTCCACACTAGGATTTCTGGTGTTGGCCAAAACATTATCTACCCCTATATTGCCTTTTTTAGGCAATGCCAATCTAATAAACAGTCCAGCATAGTAAATTTTATGCAAGAAAAACTAAAGATGTAAATGCTCAATGCTAGGAGTTTCAACAAGATGCTCCAATACCTGGAAGCACCTATTTAGTTATTGAGACATGGTTTAAGGCCATGGAAGGCAGTCCAGAAGTAAAAGGCTATAATGCCTTCCACACATTTAAACCAGCTACCACACAAAGGGACAAGAAGTGGAGGTATAGCAAGCCACATAAAAAGTAAGCACACCTCAAGATTGGTCAAACAATATAACATGCTTAAGGTACTCCATGTCAGACTAAACTAAGCTTAGGTAAAGTCCAATATCATATTTTTGTTACCTATAGATCCCCATATATGACCCAGTATAACCATACCATGTACTTAAATGTATTGGAGTCACTCACAATTCAGCCGAACTCCATATTCATGGATGATTTCAACTATTTCACCATAAACTGGAAAACATACACAACCACTAGCCTTCAGGCTCAAAGATTCCTGGATTTTGTCAATGTAAATACCATTGAAGAGAGCATCTGCACACTTATTGAGAGTGCAAATACCCTGGATCTGGTTCTCACAAAATGAGGGAAAGATCCACCCCCACCTTGTGTAATGTCCTCACTGGTGAGATCAGATCACAAAGTGGTAACCGCTGAAATAAATATAAAGGCTAAACTCTCAGCAAACCCCAAAACCTTTCAGAACTTTTCCAGAGCTGACTACCTTCTATTATGTGAAGGCATAGTTCAATTCCAAGCCCCCCCAAACTCTGAGAACACAGTGGCCTATGCGGAAGTGTTTATGGAAACCTTGTACAAGCATGTAAATAACTGTAGAAGCAGCAGTACCAGACCAAAACAATCTTAGGGCAAACTCCAAAAACAAGCCCCCCTTGGTGTACCCCCAGTATAAATAAGCTGTATAACAAAAGAAAGAAAATCATGTTCAAAAATCAGAAGGGCTATGCCCAAATGACAAAAAAAAAACCCTCCCTCATCAGTCTCAACAACCAACTCAGGGGACTAATGAAGTCCATTAAAGTAAATTTCAAGGCAAAAATAGCCTCCTAGGCCAAGGATTATCATAAGTCATTTTTTTCAATTAGATATGTAACCTTAAAGGGAACACCCAACAATGTACTGAACTAACAGTAAACAGAACTTCTTATACCAAACCTGGGAATATAGCAAATTTGCTGGCTAATAAATTTAGCTCCAATTTCACCCTCCTATCACCCGAGTTGCCCCCCCAAGGAAATACCCTATAATATTTCTCCACCAACTATCACTAAACAACAGTTCCTCACTGCACTCTCCAGAGCTAAAATCACTGCATGAGTGGGTCCTGATACTGTCCCAGGATGCCTTCTAAACAGCTTTAAATATGACCTGTCAGGGCCACTAGAATCTATGTTGAACCACAGCCTCCAGACAGGCTTCATCCCTTGGGAATGGAGGACTCCAATGGTCATCCCCCTACACAAAGGGGGACCATTAACAGACCTAGAGAGCTACAGACCCATAAGTTTGACTAGTCTTGTATGCAAGGCCATGGAAAGAATTATTGTGGACCTGATATACAAAGACATATGAAATATTCAAACACTGCACTCATCCCAGTTTGGTTTTGTCAATGGGAGGTCATACCTAGTAAAATTGGTGGACTTCTTTGAGAAGTTCAGTAGAGCCATGGATTAGGGCAAAATAGTACATGCAGCTATCTTGACCTGATAAAGACATTTGACATAATACCTCACTCTAGTGTTATATACAAACTCAATTTATGCATAAATCCCTATGTCACCCAATGGATAGCTAATGGCTCACATATAGAACACATGAAGTTAGAGTGGGGCATCTACCTCTACCAAAAGGCCTGTTACTAATGGTATCCCATGGAGCTTGGCACTGGGACCACTCCTGTTTGGAATATACTTATCTGAAGTCAAGGCAAATGTAGAGGGCCTTTGATTGACCAAATCTGCTGATGATTGCAAGCTGGGTGTAATCACTGAATCGCCCAAGGATGTAGATATCCTCTAGGAAGGTCTGACACTTACAAGTAACTGGTGCCAGAACCATGGCCTAAAACACAATGCAAAAAATGCATAATTATACCCTTTGGGAAGACAGACACCCCCATAAATTACAACATTAATAACACTCCACTAAAAGTAGACCCAGTGGTAAAGGACTTGGGAACCTTGACAGTAATCTGAACTTGATAATCATGCTAGTGAGGAAATCTTTCTAAGTGGTGCAATTTCTATGTAAGGGCATGCCATCCAGATTTAAGGAGATCAAAGTCACACTATACTTAGCCCTCAATAGACCAATAATCAAGTACAATGCACCTTTTGGCATGTACCTGACCAGGTATTTGCAACACCTGAAGCAGCCAGAAAAGTTCCTCACTAAAAGAATACAGAATGTAAATAATATGTCCTATGTAGACCGCCTCAATGCCCTGTACCTGTACTTGGTTTCCTACAGATTACTGAGGACTGCTCTATGCCTAACCTACTAGGCATTCTCTGATCCACCGTTGATAGATCTGCTACACATTCACAAAACAAACAGTACTAGAATTACTGGATCTAAAGATCTAAACCTCTTCTCTGACATAAACAAAACATGTTGGCAACTTGGCGGGACAGGAATCTGCCTCAGAGATTACTCCCACTCCGGAAAAGACTCTCCATTCATGTAAAACAGAGCTCTTTACTACACCTATTCAAATGCAGTTTGGATCAATGGATGGGCAATTGCAAAGTCATCACTGGCTTGTCACATGTAGCCTTTATGGACAAGGTCAGTTTTTATATGCCTAAGGAATAGGTATATTCCAAACCATTCTAGCCTATGGGGATTGATAACTGGAACAATTGGGAATAAATGGCTATGCTCAAAAAGGCTCTAGGGCCATTTGCCTAGTAACCTCCTAAGCTCCTACGATCCTGTGCATGCCATGGTCCATAGTTTTTGAGTAGATGCTACCTTTTTGGCTGCATTGATGTGTACCATGCATGTGCCTGCCACACAGGTTCTCGTACTACTGCTGCCAACTCACCACCAACACTATTGCCACTCATGGGAGGACCTGTAACAAGACCTGCACTGCCATCATGGGTCAATTCACCATAAAACTGGTGCATGATCATGTTGTACAGAATGCAACATGCAGTAAACATCCTGCATGCAGCATCAGGGTCATACTGAAGTGCATCCAGACTCATCCAGACAATATAAATAGACTTTCATCATAAATATATTGATTCACATGTGCCAAGAGTATATCGAGGAACTGCTGAAGTATTGTCAAGGCAGAAGCCTGAGAAATACCCAACATGTTCCCAGTTTTTCTCTGGAAGGTCCTCTGGTAAGTATATTGAGGGCTATACATACCTTAGTATCCACAGGTATACGGAAGCCATGCATTCCCCAAGTTCCTGTCTTTGGGCCATATAATCTCACTAATGCCCTAACAATATCCCTGTTCCGCTCTAAATTTATCAAGATTGTCTTCATTATCAAAGTTTGTAATGAGTTTTTCTTTATCTATATCTGCACCTTCTTAGCAAAAAACATTGCTGAGTTGTGCAGGAACACAAATGTTCAATTATCTACTTACAAATGTTTCACATCAAAATACTGACTTAAATATTTTTTGTGCTCAATTTCAATGTATGTGCAATCAAAGATGTACAGTTAAATAACAATAAAAAGCTCAGATCAGTAGGGTCTAACCATATACCTCCCTAGTTATCCTACTTAAACTATTTATAAACATGAATATAAGGAAGTGTATGGTTTTAAAAAATACAGAATTATCACTACATGATACCTCTTCTCAAGGATAATCAAAAAAACAAGCAACTACAGGCCCTTTACTATATTAAATATGATCCCAAGACTACACAGATGTAGTGGTGACCAACAACTAAATGCAGCACACAATTATCTATTTACACTACTGATTTAGACATATTTTTAACATCCCTACTATCATTATTAGATTACACTTGAGAAGGTATAAATAATGACTAGTCAGCCCTATAACTGGCCATACCTAGGGTATTCAGTCCTCTTAAACAGGAATGTCTCTTGGATAGGCTAATTGTGCTGGGGAAGAAATGGCAAACTGTAAATTGGTTTTGAAGTTATCTGAAGGATGGCAGTGTTGGCTGATTAATGTCCAAGAAACACATATCCTGTTTTAGTCTAGAGTGAGAGACAAAAAGTCTGGAACTTCCTACTCCTGGGAGATCGCTACAAAAGTAAATTAGCATATTGATTTTAGAAGCTATATTCTTAAAATTTTGTAAACATCTGTAATTCTTTGTTTGGGTGAGGGGTGTCTCTGATGTCAAAAATCTTGCTGATGACTCATGGAACACTAAAGATGATTCTGCGGATATAAGGCTGACTAGGGTACCCACTATAGCTGCATCATATTGAAGAGAGCCATTTTGTATTGCTAAGTATTGTCTCTGCCTATTGTTTGTGTAGGTGGTAGTAGTAGTTCTTATAACACCAGGTGATATCTGCAGTAAAGTCAGACAAACAGTTAGTTATTTGTTCATATACTTCTACATACAATACAATTGCTTTAGATTAGATACAGGAACTGATGGTCCTAACTCACTTGACAGTAAATCAGTGTATATGCCTTATCTCTGCAGCAACAAAAGAACAGCACAAGATGGCTTGTAACTGTTAATCCCCACCAATTAAAATAATAATAATAATAATGATACAGACATTGCTGGTTGCATAAAATATCCAGATACTACTATGCATCTTCCTGTGTCTGTGAATATTTACTATACTGTTCATCAGTTCTGAAAAAATAATATTAAGGCTACATAGAAAGTAATAATTCGCCAAACTCTGTGTTTCTAAGTTTGTGTCATTATG
This sequence comes from Protopterus annectens, assembly GCF_019279795.1. NCBI lineage: Eukaryota > Metazoa > Chordata > Ceratodontiformes > Protopteridae > Protopterus > Protopterus annectens. The sequence goes on from NC_056725.1 coordinate 1,906,793,632, forward strand.
TTTGCATTCATTTCAGGTAATGCAATTGTTTTATGATGCTAGACTGTACATCAGAAGTCAAGACATTAGTGAAATGTGAAGAGAATGTCATTAGCTAGATTCCTTAAAGGAAACTTTGATTGTTTCTTACCTGAATTAGTTCAGAATATGCAAGACCATTTTAAATATTAAAGTGATAAAAAAGAATGAGTTTTTAGACCATTTGGAACACAATGCATTCTCAAAAAATATATACAGGCAATTAATATGGTGTGCTTTCTCTCTAAAAGTGTGGTGATAGCCATAAGGTTCACAAGGTGTGATATTTGATGACAAATAGAAAGATAAGTGGGCTTGGACTGTTTATTTCCATTTTCTCCTGACACATTTTGAATGCACTTATTGCAGGGGGAAATAATGTCTCAAAAGGTAAGTAAATCATGAAAAGAAAAATAATGTTTAGGAAAACATTGCAAAAAACGTTAAAAAGCATGTACACTGATTCAATATTACATATGCACACGCGCACACGCACACACACACACACACACACACACACACACACACACACACGCACACACACAAGCTGCAGGGGAAACCATTCTTACAAGGTTTGTGTAGTCTAGAAGGTATGGCAAGATGACGAAAGTTAAGAATGTATTTTTAAACAGGATTCTTATTCCTATAGCCTTCAATCATGTACTGCAGTTTTGAATATCTCATTTATATGGGCCAGTGCAATGACTAAGTAGGTTTAGATAATTAATTAAAAATGAAAATACTAGAGGCAGCTGGTGCCAAGGGTAAAAACTATGAGCTGTAGTTCCGCTGGGACAGAGTTTGGTTCCTGCAACCCTCATTTGCCTGTTGTATTCCCTTAAGCAAGTAATTTAATCAGGCATTGCTTACCTGCTTAATAAATTAGTATTATTATTATTATATAAACAAGAAAAAAGAAACATATGTTGTTTTGATTCCCCATATGGGGGAGGGTTTTACATAATAATTAAGGTGTTTACCACACAGGCACAAAATACAGAACTTGATTCTGATCGCTAGTTATTAGCTAGGCTTGTAATGGTCTGCAGACTAATAGCCTAGTATTTACCCATGAACCTAATAATCTAGAAATGTTTTCTCACTTTTCCAGATTTTCTTCATTCTCCTCAGGATCAAAAACTGTCATTACAAACTAATTCAATCTTTGAAAGGTAAATATAGAAAAATTATGGGCATCCTATCCTATTCTGTGTTGAAAAATATGTAGATATTCAAGCTAAAGCAAAAGAAAAGATACAAATAACATCACCTTCATGCGAGAGAACATGTAAGATGTTATAAGACTGTTGATATGTCTCATGGTGTACAAACACATTTGAGAACATCATATTGTTTTGAGTTTTAGCTGTCAGTGATATTTCCATAATCATGTTTTTCAGAACTATATATGAATTATACTTACTTAGACTAGAGTCAGACATATGTAAGAATCCTCAGTAAACAATGAGAGCTCCAAAGGGATAGAGTAATGCACAAAGTTTATATACTGCCAGAGTGAAATTTTATATAATGTCATCATTTTGGATAGGAGGAAACTAATTTACAGCAAAAAGTTAAAACATCCAGGAAATGATAGAAGGCCTGTATCATTTACATAACATTATCTATTATGGTAAGCCACAAAAACAGCCCTTGTATTAAGACATCAGGTTGCTTTCTATGGTTTCATTGATGCTTTCAGGTCTTGCCATAAATATTTGTGTTTCACTGCTTTTTTATTTAAATGTACATTAAAGCCATAGTATGTTGACCAGTAATGTGGTGAGAACAGTATGTAAAAGCTGTGTGCAAAGCTTCTCACTATAATTAATTTTTAGTCAGGACATCAGTCTACCACTTTTTAAAAGGGGGTTCTACTATGAAAGATTTATCTTCACAATGTCTAGCAGCTGAAATACCAAAAAATAATGTCCAAAAAAATAACTTTAAGTTTTTTGCAAGGGGAACAAGCCCTCTGCATCCCAGATAAGTGTCTTACCTCCTGCCTTCTATATACCAAGTCTATAGCTGCACCAATACGAAGATGGAAGAAATAGTATTACTGACACAGACTTTAAAATTGCACCCGCAATGATTTACTATGGAAAATAGCCACCAATGTTGTCTTCTTAAAATTGTTTTCACTGGACAACTGACAATCTGGGAATTTTACCTTGACGACCAGTAGCATAGTAAATAAAACAAAATTCAACCTTTCAGCAGACTGAGCTGCTAAAAAGCAAACAAAAAAAGGAACCAAAATCAACAGAATGCTAAACCATGCTGGCAGGAATATTCAAGGTTTATTTTAAATAAAGGCTAAGAACTTTCATCTGAAAAATAAAAATACTTCATCAGAATGTAGTTGTGCAATGCCTGTCCCATGCCTAAATAACCTTTGCTAGATCATACAATCATTCAAAACTTTTAAAGGAGACATACCATAAAGACAACAATACAGCGGAAAAGCAGTATTTTGCCAACTCACTATACATTCAAAAAACAGCAATGAGGAAACATAAAAAAGAAAGAAGAAACATTCCAGCAATAAAAATCAAAATGAGTGTAATATTTATTAATTTATGCTTAACAGAGTTTAACATTTGTCCACCAAGAATGGAAATGTGGTCATTAAGACCAGGGCTATGTGTAACATTCAACCAAAGCTGCTGCTCCAGCCTCCTCATTTCCAATCTATCCTATCAAGGACTCCCTCTTATGATCCTAAGAATAAGGAGCACTCCAAAAAAGTATTCAATAAATAATATTCTAACAAGACTTTTTGTCCAACTGAGCAGAGCATAACTGGAGCATAAACAGCCATGCAAAAAGAAGGAAGTAAAATTGTTGTAAAGTGCTGTGAATGTGGTAAAGCTGAGAAGAGAAATGAAACATGTCAGAAATTATGTTTCTACCTTCTGAATTCATTTATTCTTAACAAGTGGTATTAACACTATTCCCTCAGAAATTGCGAGAAGATATACAACAGGCGAGTTCCACCAATGCAACAAAGATCATGGATAAGGTACTGCAGCCTGAGTATATAACATAGCTTGCAGATCAGTAGGTTTCCTTGAAAAAAAAGTTTAAGGCTGCAAGAAAATCAATAGGAAAACTAAAATTAGGAGGAAGAAGGTCTGAGTTATGCTTGCATTGTCTATTTACTCAGAATGTTGTGCACTTAATGTACACTTAGTGTAGGTGTTAATGAATCCCAGGGAATCTATCCTGACAATGAAGGATAAAAACCGACAAAGGCAAAGAATGCAACATGAGCAGAGGTATTAGAATGGGTCTATAGTATATGTTTGAAAACACTTATTTATTTTCAGTTTGATTACTGGGGAGGTCCACTGGGCTGAGAGAGTCTGTTTTCAGTGGAGGCCCAGGGAGAAAAGCTCCATGAAACAGATTACAGTAAAGATAGCAGTCCAATAAAAATAGGGTAAACTACAAATGCATATCAAATAATACAAAGTGTGAGCAATATTGCTCATAATGGAAAATATCATGCAGATACATTTTAACAAATTCGCACAGTTAAAGTCAAAAGCTATTTATAATATTTACAGAGTGTGAGAGATTGTATGGGAATTAGCTATAGAAAGTTATAGTCGGCTATAAGGTGCTTAGGAACTCAGGAGGATACCCTCCCAGGGGGGGTTTGTTAAAGAGTTCTAGGTAGGTAGAATGCAGTTACATTTCCATTTGGAGGAGAGGTAGGTGTAAAGCTGTGTTTTGAAGTTGTTTGTATTTGACATTGCCCTTAGTGTGGAAGGGAGAGAGTTCCATTTCTTACCTAAGGAGAAGGAGAGGAGAAGTTGTCCAGCAGGATGTTTAGGTTTGTGGATAGTAATCAAGTTTTGTTGTTCAGATTTGAGAGTTCTGTCTGGGGTGTATGGGGGAAGGATGTTGGTTTGAGCTGGGCATTTGGTTGGATTAAATATTAGTCTATGTGCTGTAGTGAGCTGGAGGAAGTCCAGGTAATTTGTGAATTCTAACCAGTTGAGGGATTGGAGGGTAACACAGTGATGTATGGAATGTTTGGCTTTGGTAGCAAATTTAGAAATTTTGTTATAACAGCTTTCAAGTTTGTAAGGGATGGAAGAGGATAGGCTAGTTAGTAGTGGGGCACCATACAGAAGGGATGGAAGGAGGTAAGAGGAGGCCAGAATCTGCCTGGCAGAATTAGAGAGGAAGTGGTTGTTCCTGTATGGCGTACCTAGTTTTTGGTGGGTTTTCTTTATATTTTGCAGAATATGGATGTCGAACTTGAGGTGTTCATCTATAGTTATACCGAATAGTTTGGCAAAGGGAACAACTTCAATCAGAGAGTTGTTTTGACTGAGGACTGGGCTGGAAATTTTTATCAACAGAGAAAGATTTTGAGGGAGTGAATAGTAGTATTTTAGATTTGTTAGCATTGAGAGAAAGGTGATTTTGGCACATCTATATCTCAGTAATTGAGAAGGCAGTCTGAGTTTTAGATAGGAGTTCAGAGAGGTTAGAGGCAGAGCAGACAAGTGTAGAGTCATCTGCATATTGGATGACTTTGCATTATGAATAGCAGAGTGAAAGTTATTGATAAAGATATTAAACAACATTGGTCCAAGGATGGACCCCTGTGGTACTCCGGTAGGAGTGGATAAGAAAGGTGAGGTGCCTTTTTTCCATTTCACAGCCTGATATCTATCTGACAGACAGCTTGAGAACCAGGAAAGAGTGTTTTGGGAGAGATTTAGGTTTGCTAGATGACTTAGAAGGTGCTTATGGGAAATAGTATCGAATGCTTTAGAGAGTTCTAGGAGCACTGTGGATACTAAGTTCCCAGAATCTCGGGCTTGAGTAACAGTATCTAAAAATGAGAGTAGAGCATTTATGGTGCCATGTCCTGGTCGGAAGCCATGTTGGGTAGGGGTAAGAAGTTGATTTTTTAGTCAGAAAAGGCATAAGTTGGAAGTGGATGCATTTTTCTAGGATTTTGGAGATTGGAGAGAGAGGAGCTATAGGGCTGAAGTTTGAAATGTTAGTGTTTTTGCATCGATCACCTCTTCAGTGACCTTAAAAGAGTGAACTGCAATTACAGTGAAAGCCCAAATCAGCGATTTTTTTTCCCTGGGAATAAAAATTGCTTGCCCCATACAAAACAGAATATAACTTGTAACATTAGAAAGTGGGGGGCTTTTGCCCCCCCACCCCCTAACTAAATATACCAACTCCAAGATCACACCACAGTGGGGGAAAGGGCAAGTTCACTAGCAAGGCCAAGCGATTTCTTTCCCAGGGAAAAAAAAATTGCTTATGCGGGCTTTCGCTGAAATGCAAGTTTGCTCTTTAAGGGTCGCTGTAGAGGTGTTCGATGTTAAGTGTTTTTGAACATATAATATAGACTCATTAGAACAGCTATAAATATATCTATATATTTTTTTAATTTGTTAACTTTGAGTTCCAACTGAACAGAGCCCATTTTCTTTAACACAGCAATAAGTATATGCCTAAGAAAATACAGCATGATGCCATTTATCTAAAACCCAATAATCCAAACCTCACGATTGCCTGAGCTACATTCTTGTTCCCAATTAAAATGAAATTGCATAACATACTCACCAAAACAACTGCTTGGAACTGCAAATCTCAATCATGACTTGAAAAAAATAATAATGAGTAATTAGATATTTGAAACCCAATTACTTGTCACTCTGATTGAATTTGTTTATTATTTTAATGTAACTTCCGATAGCATCATTGTTAACTGTTATTATCCCAAATTTTTAGAGATTCAAATGCCTGGCAGACCTAAAATGTAGTAAGAGAATTGTCAGAGAACACTAGATAGAATAACAATAGTTACTAGAAATATGTTCTGAAGTAACTTCACACGGGTTGTTGACTGCTGTTAATACTTCAGCATTTGGAATAAGATTAATACTAGTGACTGAATACTTTGTCTGAACTCAAACATGGCCCTCTATAAGCTGTTTTTGCTGCATCTTTATATGTCTTCCAGGTGCTCTTGCTTCCTCTCACACCCAAAGACATATCATTGGGAAAACCACTTTAAGTTGCCCAGAGGTTTGCATGCAGTATATCATTATGTGTGTGTGTGTGTGTGTGTGTGTGTGTGTGTGTGTGTGTGTGTGTGTGTGTGTGTGTGTGTGTGTGTGTGTGTGTGTGTGTGTGTATGTACATCCTAACCATCATTATTTTCTCAGTGCTGGACTGGAAAGAGGAGAATAAAAAAATGAGCAGCCTTGAACTGTTCACTTTTTGAAATTTTACACTAATTCCACTAAATAACACCTTAAAAAAGGTAACCAGCAACACCATATGGTTTTATTGTACATGGCATATGACTTTTGTCTGCTGATTGCATACATAATGCCTGACAATGAATGACAGTGACTTCTAGAAAATAAATGTGCCTTTACTTTTGGCCCTTTAACTGTTTGTTTGACATTACATTTTTTATCATACATGGTTTTGTAGGTCATCTGATTTGTAAATTCTGTCCTTTGTGTTTCATATACACTTTCATAATTTTATTGCGAGTCGTTCAGGTATTTGGTCTTGAATATATGTTGGACCAGCTGTGTATTATCTTACACTTTCTGTTTTTTTCACTGTGATATCAAAATTCCACTTTTCTTTGTAAGACAATCAGTTCTGTATAGTGCTTTGGTTTTGGCTAATAAGATTGCATCTCTTCAGAGTATCAGAAAGCATCAGAGTTTGCAATGTTATATACTTAATTAATTTTCTTCTTTGTTCCCACAGACAACTCAGAATAGATAAAATAATTTATTCATTCAGTTTTACCACTGTCCGTCAAGCTTCATATGGTGTAAGTATGCAACCATCTCATATACCTGAATATAACTTTTTCAAAAAATTTTCTGTACTTTAATCTGTAAATATATATACAAATCCTTTAAGGCTAATTGTGTTTCATTTCTTTAATCAAAAACATTTCTGGTTGCTTCCCCTCTTCCAAATTCTTAATAATGCATATCCATGTAATAATGATTTCAGATATAAACTCTGACTGCACAGTCACATGACACAGGAAAGCACAGATTGTCTCATCTGCTAAGGTTCCAATAACCTTAAATAATAGTACAAAATGGTAACTAGCAATTGCATTTGAGATTACTTTGCTCTGAAATGTGTAGTATGGGATTATGCACCATGCATTCAAACTTTATTATAACACAGTTTTCTAAGATTAATCAAAAAATTTTACATGTCTATAATTGCTTGCAGCAGGCACACTATTGTGAGCTGTAGATCACAAATGGAAATTATCTTCAAGGATATGTGAAAGGCTATGAAACTGAAAAAATACAGCTTTGATTGGAATGCATACCAAGCCAAAACAGTTACAGATGACGTTAGTAAATATCTGCAAAACGAGTAACTTTTAATACTTTTAAACTATTTTATTTCAGCTTCATTTTCTACACATATTTTTGATTGTTTGAATTCTAGGCATTAAGAAAAGATAATGTTTGGATTGCTCTTTTGCCATAATTGCTTTTGATTTAAAAGTGTAACTTTCTAGCCTGACTTAGGAAACAATTTTTGGATTTAATTTGCAAGAAGAGTTTTAGCCGACCACTTTTAGAATTACCTAATTAAAGCTTGTAGCTGCCTCATTTACCAAAGTGGCAAGTACACGTCCTTTCATCTAACAGATATTAGGTAGCTGATGTAATAAGCTTCATTAAAGTAAGTGCAGCCCCCTCTACAAATGAAGCAATCAAAAATAGAATTATTTCATGACTGCTTGACTCGCCTAATAAAGGCTACAGTTCAGTAGACACTGAGTTCATTTCCAAAAAAACAGTAATGACAGAGATTTTCTTGTGAACTGCCTGTGATAACATCTACAATGAAATGCTTACTGATGTGTGGGAATGACATCCATATCAAGCAGTGTGCACATTTTCTGGAAAATACTGAATGTATTCAATTTGTTAGGTTTGCAGATGTCAGGGAAAAACATGGTACATTAGAATGACAGAAAATGAAGTTTAATCATTGCTTCCATAGATTATCAAAGGAATCCATATGTATAATGCTACATCTGAACATTTTATTAGCTTAAAGCAGGAAGGAGTTCTCGTAAAGACAGAGTCATTTTCAGTATGTATATTTAGTATCGATATCTCTATCTATATGTGTATATAAATATATATATATATATATATATATATATATATATATATATATATATAGAGAGAGAGAGAGAGAGAGAGATATGGCTATATATACAGAGAGAGAGAGATGATAAACACACACACACACACACACACACACACACATTACATATTGCTGTTAAATAATAAAATCTTTCTTAAGCCCCTCTCTTATGTGGGCTTTTCAAAATATTATGTACCTAATGACATGTTTATGAAATATTGTGATCTTATTAGAATTAATTTCACTGAATCATGAAGCTCTGACAAGATTCACTAAAAATCATTTTAGAAAATCTATAATTAAAGCTTTTTTGCAGGCAAGTTTCCCCCACCACCACTTCCATCCTCTGTGTAGGGGCAGCCCTACACCTCCTAATTTATATATACTAACTCCATGGTTACACAACGGCGGTGAGAGGGTAAAATCAGTTTTGTTCTATGTAGGCTTTCAGTGAAACCATTTTAGAACATTGGGAATACTTAAATCTACCTTTATACAGTTGTAGTGTTCCACATGTATGTCCACATTTGGATGATTATGCTATGTGTCACATATTTTACAGGATTATAAATCCTTTTTTTAAAGATGCAAGTGAATAGCAACTATTTTTCTGAGAATGCAGATTGGAAGTTATAGCTGCAGTCTAATCCAAGTTATAGTGAACAATCAACTATCTAAATAACCACAGAAGATCTGATTGTTACCTATTCCTTACTCAAACATTTTCCAAGTTAGATATTAGCTTTGGTAGCATTTAAGAACCTCCTCATTATTTTACTGTTGCAAGGAAAGAGATTTTATGATTCTTCTCATATTACATTAGACATCTCAATGGTATATACTAGTATGTATATTTTTAATGCATTTTCCTATAGTGTTTTTAACAAGGTGCTGCACACACACACACACACACACACACACACACACACACACACACACACACACACACACACACACACACACATGCCCGCTCGCACACACACACACAAACACACACACACACACACACACACACACACACACACACACACACACACACACACACACACACATATGTGCGTGCGCGCACACATATTTATATCTATGTTTATATCTGTATATAATCTATATCTGTCTATCTATATGTATGAGTTCCCTGCAGAATGCCAGATGAGTATTTGGTCATCAGCTGTTTACTCAGGCTGATATAACTGACTAAGCAGCAGATCAACAGATGTATAAAACTGAACAATTCTCAGGGTTGAAGAATATGCCCTTATTCCATGTTTGTGCAATCTTGTTGTGAGTATATATAATTAGTATGGGGTATAGCCCACACGTGAGGGTTCAGGGGCTTGACCTCCTGAAAAAAATTATGTTTTTATTTGTTTTTTTAAGTTTTAAGTTTTGTATGTGCCCAGGCTGTTTGTGCATGCATGATAGTGTGTCTGTTTTTGATATTTTGATATTGATGCTTTGCCAACTGATGGTAGGTGTTTTGAACTTTCCTATATGTACACGTCTATATATATATATATATATATATATATATATATATATATATATATATATACATACACACATACACACACACACACACACACACACATATATAGATAGCTATAGTTGTGTGTGCGTTTGTACACATACTTTAAATAATGTTGCATATGCATTTTCTACCTTTATCAGGATGTCTTTATGAAGGATTTTCACTTGGTACAGGCATGCAGCATGTGAAGGATTTTCAGTTGCTGCATATTTGTATCTTTATCCCAAATTTAGTTTCATTCATCATTATCTCATATTACTGTACTATATATATATCAGATATCATCTAAATTTATCATATTATAGAGTTCTGTAGGCTTCTTCACCAGAACATGACAGAAAATGGGATCAGCACAGTTGGGACTGACTTGATAAACAATTAATATGAACAAGCATGTAAATAATTAGAAAAAAGCTGAAGTCTATCTCCATGTATTAACTTTGCACCATAAATACTGGGAAGTGTTTAAGAATGGTATTAAAAACATGACAGAAATCTTGCTAGTGAGATTGTGCCTACCTTAGTTCCTTTTAGCATCTCACTGCAAAATATTAAACATTGTTTTTACTGTGTAAGAAAAGAGTACAATATGGCTTCTTTACAGTTTTTCTTGTTCTTTTCCTGTGCATATTTTTTCAAGATATGCATGTCAAAATCAGTTTTAGCTGGTCTCATTGTGCATTTCACATGCTACTCTAATCTGTTGCCAGTGGGTCTGACACCAAAAGGTAGATTCTCTGATTTTGACCCAGAATGCCCAGATTTAATTAGTTATTTAGATGCTCAGTGAACAATCAGGTAAAATAAGAAAGAGCAAGGCTTGTCTCCTTATTAGTCTGCAAGGAAGGGATGAAGAAGGCATGTTCTGAGGATAAATCATGTCAAGAAGTCCCATTGCTAAATGGGGTCTACATGAAAGGTATCCAGATACAAAAGAAGGTGAGCTCTTGATGGTTTCATCAATCACAAAGATGGAGACTTTCTTTATATCAGCAATTGCACATCCACCCCTTGAGCAGTGTAGGCCATTCTGGAAAAGTTACTGAACCAGAAATGGGATACCTGCAACAGTTTGAGGTTACTTAGAAGCTACAACTCTGAGTAGTAGAACATGGCTTACTAATTGATGATTGTTTGAAGAAGTTGAACCTCTGCTTTCATGTACTATTTACAGATTCTAATAAAGCGATCTACTCTTTTTAAATGGAATTGAATTTTCATAATATTATAGCACAGTATCTATTATTTTGCTTGATACACTAATCTGATTTGTATGCTGCTTGTATAAACTCCGATAGCATGTCTTCAAGACATAATTTCTGCTATGGCTGAATGTGGGCAGTTGGGCAGACTTATTTGTCCTCGGATGCCTGCCAGGGAGGGAGTATAGGAGCAGGGCTGCAGTTAAATGGCAGGAAAAAGGAGGGAGTGTGTCGTCACAGGAAGGAGAAGTGACAAGCTTGGGTGGCGAGGTCAGGTTGAAAAGGAAGTGAGCTAGACAAGGAAAACAGGGAGGGAGATTGTATTTAAGGTGAAGGAGGTACCAGCCTCTTTGACAACTATGTTTGGAGCTCATAGTACTAATTGCCAGTATCCAAGTGACCAGTAAGGATTATACTACAATTCAGGCACCAGGTTTATAAAGGCTTTAGGTTAGTGTCTTTTTTAGTTGGCTCACAGGTTGGTATTTGGATTGGTTTAGAAAATAACAATTTTTTTCTTTTCGATGGTAGAAGTCGAGAAGCACAAAGGCCAGTCATGTGATAGTATTATTGGTTAATAAGGGATCAAAAAAGGTATAGTAGGGTAGAGGAGTGCGAGACAAGGAGCAGCATGGTGCAGTCTGTGTGGTGGTTATGATTACGGAGGATGTTTACAAGGCAGAGGATGGGGTGACATGGAAAGTCATACCTTATAGTAGTTCCTGCTCGCAGCTGCCATGGTGTGTTCTGGTGATGGTTTAGGGCACTCACTGGTAACAAGGGAGGCAGAGATGTCCTTTCAGGGGGTATGGGAGTTCCTTTTGGAGAGGGACTTCATCCAGATAGGGTTGTGGATGGCTGAATATTGCCCAGATCATTGAATGAGTGCTGCAGAGACTGAAGGTTAGGGACTCAGTCAATGGCTGCATAGTTTGCCTCATGTGGTTTCTGTACAGAATGAAGGATGTTAAAGGCTGCTCTGTGGGAGAGTCAAAGAGACTGTTCGGCCTTTTGTCAATCATCTCTCAGGCCATTCAGGTAGGGGTAGGTGCACTATCATACTCGTTAAAAAAATAATAAATAAATAAGTACATACAATGAAAAAGAAGGTAAATATTAGCAATTTGTGTTGGGGGCAGGAGCAGTGTAGGACTTAGAGTAACCTTTCATTTCCAAAGGCAGAACACGGTCCCCCGGATTTACTATTCTTCCGTGCAGGACTAGCTAAGTCCTGCATGGAAGCGGCTATTTAGGAGCAGGATGGCAGTGCACCATGCTTATTAATGAAGTAGTGATGCCTGAGCTCCTAATCTTACAAGGAGCATGTAAGAGTGCAGGGGGCATGTCTGAGAGCAGAGCTCTCAGAATATACATGCCCCTGCAATGAAGAATAGCAGAAAGCCCTAAAAGAATGAGCAAGACTGGTTATAGGTGTATGCATACCCCCAGCAATATCTCTCCATGTGTATGGGACACTGCATGCTGACACACATGTAGGCCTTACTTGTCAAGCATCTGCAAAAAGACTGAAGATGGGGGGGGGGGTGTCAGCCTGACACACCACTGCACTGCAGCAGGGATCCTAAGAATGCAAAGAATGGCTGTAACTGCACATAGTCAGGTTCAGGAACTGTGTTAGATGTAACCCTACCCCCACAGCAATAGTGATGGAAGTGTGTGAACACCAAGGGATGTGCACATGAGTAGACCTTGCAATCATACAAATTAGGGGGACATGTGTAGGGCAGACTGAACATACACTGGAAAATGCAGATGGCTCATGCTATTATACCCCTGCCAGGAGTAATGACTGCTGTAGTACACATAATAATATGTGCAACAAACCGTCATGATAAGGGTGTGCACACATATGCCCACATGGAGTGTATGCATCATGATCAGCATCCGCACACCTAACACGTTCCGTAGACACTGCATGTGAAAGTACAGGACATATGTCACATATCGGGCTCATGTACTGTTAATATATGCGGTGATATGGTCCCATGGCAGATCAAGGAAGGGTGTGTCTTATCAATAATGGTGTGTACACCCCCCATAGCCATGGTATTCTCTGACGGTTGGCAGTGTAATACTACTATATTAGTCATACATGGTCAGCTGATGTTGAGAGCTGTAAATCAGACATCAGGAATTCACAAATTACATCTATCCACATATCATCCCAGGTATGTGTTGCTGAAAAACATAGGTACTGTGAGCATTAAAGCTGACATAATTGACACAGTAATACACATTCAGCAATGGGTTGTACACCTGTGAGGTGTGGTGCACAGTACATGGCAGGGTGCAGAACAGGTGCACAGCAATACTGTGTACATGGATTCAGTGGTATCCAGAGGAATGGACATCACCTAGTAACACAGCACATGCATCACATACATTTATACTGTTACTAGCATGGATTGACTATAACTGCACTGCATGATGTCACATACCACATGTTATGCATGTTGATAGATGGGTAATAGGAGGACTGTGTGTACTATCATTGTGCAACCTCACCTGTATGTGTGTGTGCATCCTGGTGGGTGGTTAGTTTGTCTGTAGGGTCACTCTCGTGAAGTGGAGGGAGGTTGATGCATGTAGGATGCGAGTGTGCATGTATGTCTGTGTTTGTGTGGGTGACCATGAATGCACATGTGTGATTGTGGGGTTGTTCATACAAAAGTACCTCCCTTTGGGATCTTGCAGTACATGGACATGAACTGCCACATGACACACCAGGAATACTTGTCTTGTATGTAATCACAGGACAGCTGATATTATAATAAGGTCTGTAGCATGGAACAGGCATTGAAAGGGAAGGTAGACACCAGGTATACTCTTAATATCGTATTCAGCAGAGAGGTGACTGAAATCCCACTTATGCAGCACTATAGATGCATTGGGGAATTACTAGTTAACACCAGGGAGTGTATCGATATATTACAGTTGTTGCATGATAGGCTGATTGAGCAGCATATCTGGCATGTACTGAGCAATACATAAACATGACACTCCAGTACATGATATTATGGAGCGAACATAGTAGCCCCCACATATAGGGGCCATGCTCATGATGTCCGGTCATATGCAGCGTGAACACTGAATGACAGCAGTGAGGCCACGTAAACCCCTCCACTCAGGTCAGGCAAGTAATGGAGTAACAGGTCTTGTGTTGTGATCACTTGTCTAGACATTTAGAGGACTGATATATTAATGAGTATGTTACCAAGTGTCATGCAGGATGGGGAACGCATGGGAATATATGTGGGACTGTCTGTAAAGTCACAGACAGGTAGGTATTAAGGTGGTGGTGTTTGTGTGTGTGTGTGTGTGTGTGTGTGTGTGTGTGTGTGTGTGTGTGTGTGTGTGTGTGTGTGTGTGTGCGTGTGTGTGCGTGTGTGTGTGTGTGTGCGTGTGTGTGCGTGTGTGTGTGTGTGTGTGTGTGTGTGTGTGTGTGTGCTGTTATGCAATGCTGTACAGGTCTTAAAATGCATTCATTGTTTTCCCCCACAGGTGGCAAGGTGGGTCAGGGTCCCTCCTGCATGCAATTTGATGTTGGTCTCCATACAGACACCGAAGATGATGATAGTACTGTTGAGGCACAGGTGGGGTTGTCAGGGGCCAAAACAGCACCATCATCTGACATTCCCCTTTTAGCCTCCCCAACCCCGCACACAGTTTCAGTGCCTATACATACCCCATCACCAGTGGCCATAGCGGTGGGACAGCTGGAGTTTGGTGGCAGTGCACAGGAATGCATGGTAACCATGCCTATTGTGTCTGGTCGCAGCAGGCATAGCCAGATGCCCAGCAGGGCACAACATAAGCAGATGTCCCAGGGTGCTTGTGGTAGGGCCGTTGGTCATCATGCCCCTAGCTGATGCGACACAGCTATTACCAGCAGGCATATGTTTCAGGCTGTAATGGTGGCACAGGCACATATGGTATGTTACACCAGATAGGGCCTTATGCTGCAGGGGGCTGCTCTCACATCTGCAAGAAACAACTTCTGCGAATTGTCTGGTGCCATCTGTGCAATTACTGAGCTCATGGATAGATGGTCTGGTGAGATGATGGCCCTCATCGACCGTGGTTTGACCGTGCTCAAACATGTGGTGGGAGTGCGGCAACAGCCGCATGGACATAAGGCAGCAATGCCAACAGCTGGCAGTAAACATGGATGTTGTTGGACACCACGGGGCTCCCATAGTGGCAGTACCAGCCCTTGCACTGCAGGGGATTGCTGTCCACACCATACCACAGCAGCCCACAAGCACATGGTCCTGGCCAGTCCCAGGAGGGACCTGGTTCCAGTGGACATTTGTCATTATCAGGAGAGAGTAGCACATTGAGGTCTGTACCTGGACGTGCCCATGGAACCCCTGTCAGGCACAGTCCATGTGTCTGTGGCCAGAGGAAGTGAACTGCACACCCTGCCAAGTATGGTCTGCAGCTGTCTTTAAACACCTGTGTAGCCACATGGCAGAACTGTTTGCATGCATACACACACACACACTATAGGAACATACCTAGGGCAATCCCATACCTACACACACCAAATCACCATGCCCAGTTCACTTCATTACACCCCTCACCCACACACATGGTGTCAAATATATGGCCCACCCTCGGCCTCTGGCAAACCAGCAATGCACTCTGGGCATATGATGATACCTGTGCCACATCCCTGTCACCCATACCATCAATGCAGGGACAGGATAATATGGTTCTGATGCACACGGTGACTGTACTACAGTGCACCAAAGTACTGCAGTGTAACATGTTGTCAGGAGTAGAGTGTAATGCATATATGTCAGGTAGTGTAGCCATCCAGCAATGATGCATTATAGCTGTTAGTAACACTGGTTGAGTGTGGTCTCTAATATGTTATACGTTTGTGCTGTAGTTATACATGTGTCAGCACGAGGATGGTCTGCAGTTATATTACACAACGAGGTATGGCACTGTGGTGATACCATGGCTGTGACATATCTGGGGTACAGTTGAACACATGTCACAGGTTTGTATAACAGTTATTGCCTGTTCCACATGGACAGGTGATCCACTGGGATGTGTAGAATCTGCAACCTGATGTAGACCCATCCACATACACACACACACTCTTACTTGACAACAATGGGACTAGACCCCTACCTAGGTATGTAGTGATACTGAAGTGTGTGGCTTTCATTGCACACACCACACAGCATTTAGGGTGAGGTGTGTTCCAGGTTACATGTTACATACAGAACATCCCCAGACATGTACAGTATGCTAATGGGGGATGTAATGGGTGTATATGGACACTAAATAGGGTGACATACCTTCATATACACATTAACAGACACATAATAGGCAGACACACATCTGAAAGACCTGGGCCTACTGCTCTTAAATAACCTGACCATGTGTCCAGTGTGTTACAGGTAAGCTGCACACAGCACAGGCATAACTGGCCTGGATTGTAGTATCAGTTATCTGTATGGTTGATGGTAACAGTGGTAATTATAAAGTGGTACAGGGACATATACCAGGTGCACCTTGGTGTAATGACAGTGTACACAGCACCCACAATGCCCAGTGGATATTGTACTCCCTGAAACCCATGATGACACTCTGACATACCGACCATCGCACATTGCCCACGACTGAGATACAACCCATTCTATATCCCAACAGTGGTACTACAGGGATATGCATCTAATGCACATGCCACAGGCTTAGTAGAGTGTTGCATTGTCATGCCTCACCTATGGGCAGCAACAACACTATCTGTACTACTGTGTGACAATGGGTATTGTAATAGGAGTATGTGGCCTTGGAATGCTGTACCCTGCAGATATACGGACATGCACACATACACACACTTGCCAGAAATCAATGAGTATCGCATGCCTATCAACCCATTTGTACAACACTGTTGTGCTGGTACTGCAAGGCTCATGTAGCCAGTATGGAGAGGAGCTTAACAGGGTACATGTAATGTCCCATACAGCAGCAGCTACAACTGACTATGGCAATGGGTGTTGCAGTGGTTGTGAAGGCCCTCATGGAATTCCCAAGTACAGGTGTGCTAACACACAATCACTGCTATACTCAGTAATGTACACATGCACATGTGTCAGTACTGGGATACATCACTGTAGGTGGTCATAGCTGTGTACCTAGCTATTGTCCAAGGAGAGATTGGTTGTGTAGAGGATGTGTGTACAGTAGTATCCTACCACCTGCCATGTGTCAGCAGGCAATCTATCAACAGACACTACTGTGATAACCCTCAGGGTGAGAGTGACATGCATCAGCCAATCCTCCAGGTGCCTCCTGCACATGGCCACTGAGGTGATCAAGTTGACATGTATGCAACATGCATTACAACACATGGTTATTGTCTGTGATGGAGACCTGTACCCAAGCATGTTCTGTTGACTGTGGTAGTGTAGTGGAGGTAACCTGTGGCATGTGGTGCATACAGGGTGTTGCCTTCTATATGTGCCAATTCTTACACAGCTGAGTAGACAAGGCAGTGTCAGTCAAGCTGAGGTTGCCTGTACATATCCCAGCTGGATACCTGCCATCTGCACATCTATAATGGGACTGACAGTCATCAGCTTGGCAAGCAGCTATGCTGTAGGATGAATGTGTTGACAGATAGACGTTTGACAACAATATGTATGCCATAACTACATGTCAGAAGCCCTCACTAATGTGCTGTACAGACGATAGTCTACAGTTACATTCCACATGTCAGATCATTATCCAGTAGGGGTTATATCCTGCAGCACAGCTCACACACCAGGGATACAACAGGGGGGCCTTAGAGTCCAGCTATGCCTGCAGGTGTGCCTGTTGTCAGTACTACATTTAACACTCTACTCTTGCCTGGGTAAGCACTGTCAACAGTCATACCATCATGATACACTATATGCCAGTGTGACAGCACATACCCTGACTACTACCCCTGTATTTAACACATTCACATGGATAACAGTGCTGTACAGGCCTCATAGACATATGTGCTCCAGACATGACACTCACACCCCTTGCTACTGTAATGACAGCACATAGTTGCATGTATTGTACATGGCATTACATACACTTATTACAGATGTCATTACCCTGCTATGTTATCAGACTGGGTGGTGAGAACTGGTTAGCAGGGCTAAGCCATGCTTAGCAGGTAGCAGCATTGCTGAAATATAACAGCTAAGTGGATTTGCGTACTGGTAAGCGAAGCCTACACTGTGTAAGCGCCCGTACATTTACCTGTAGCTTAGCACTGCTTAGCTTCATGCAAACCTGCGCAAACACGCTGAAAACTGCTCAAACCTGCCTTAACCACTCTGTATCTGACAGCCCTTAATCTGCCCAGCAACAAAATGAACAGCCCTTGCAGATCTTGAACCCAGGACTCTGTACACTATAGTCACAGCACTTAACCACTACACCATGACCACTGTGAAGACAGTTGTTGTTTTTACAATATATATGTCAGTACACATATTGATTAGTATGGAACAACTGCCTTTACTTCCACAATTGTGTAGTACTTGTTATTAATATGACTGTTGCATCACATATGTTGTTTTATAATAATGTAAACATAGCAGATACATACGGTGAGATACATCTGGGAGAGTATACACCACCGTGAGGTTTACACATAACAGGAATATGGATACATACATATAATAGGTTGATATATATCTACATGTACATATACATGTATATTCATACATATGTCTGTATACACATCTGTATAGCGCAATATATATATGGCCATGTGTGCATCTCTTCGTGTGTGTGTGTGTGTGTGTGTGTGTGTGTGTGTGTGTGTCTATATATATATATATATATATATATATATATATATATATATATATATATATATATATATATATATATATGTAGCTATATATGTATGCACATCCTATTTGTACCGATATGCCTATATATGCAGATATATATGTAGATATCCATAAGTATATGTGCATATGTATCTCTGTCTATGTTTAGACATATATTGCTGTGTATATGTATATATCTGAGTGTTAATATAACTATATATGTACATATACATGTCCATCTATGTATGTTGATATGTATATGTGTATATATCTATATAGATATATGGATAATTATATATACATATATGTTCACCATATGTCCAGAACATGGAGTGGAGTCGTACCTCAGCCCCAATAGTCCCAACCTCTTAGTGTAGGGGGATGTCAGGTATGGATTGCACGTATATATATAGACTATTGCTACTGTAATAGGAGTTGTCTTCACAGACATGTTATGTGTGGGAGGTCACATCTGCTTTTAACATGTGTGCCATTGCCTACTGACAGACATTCTACGGACATCATAGTGCAGTATCACTGCTAGCACAGTAATGATCCTGTGGACTACACCAGAGATATGGCCAATAAATGTGGACAGTCTGATACACTCTGGTCAGTTCAGACATATACACAGATCCCCTTAGTGCAAGACATGTGGACCACGCCTGACAAATTCGATGTTAACAGCCATGTAGACGGGTATATCACGTAAACATTGGTATACATTTGCCCCCATAGGTTAGGCATTCACACACCCCTGTCTGTCCTGACACATAATAATCTCTGGTACAGAGGTTACATGGCCACATACTACCCACTAGTTAGTGACATACATCTGTACAGCAACCCACTACTTTGTCTGAAATACATGACTGTTATGGTGGCCTGGCAGCAGTGCATCTGGTAAGTATCTGGACATAACATCACACTGGGTAAGTACACTAAGCTGCTAGGTATGTCACAAAGCACTGTGCAGGCTACAGACAGAATGCCACAAAACTGGCCTACATTTCTTATGGGGGAATACACATGTACCTGCATATATAGCAGGCTCTACAGGCATGTCACAGCACAGAGTAACAGACACCTGAGTGAAGGTGCATAACCACAACCAATGTGAACATAGCCACATATGGTAAGCTAGCGTAATATTACAGTATATGGACTATCTGATCAACACCCTCCACATATGTGCCACTCACACACTAACCCTACATATACTGGACCACTACACAGTGTGGCCCGATGCCTATCTGTGGTATGGGACATGTGTGTATTTGGCTCTACAAACATAAGCCAATAGGGTAACATATAATGGAGCAGCAAGTAACATCAGATAGAATAGGACCAAGAACAATGACATCCACCACAGTCTGTACACAGGCCAAGGTACATATTCACAATACACACACTGTTGACAATAGCCATAAGAACACAGACCTCCGTACTGTACACATAACCACAAAATGTCCAGGTTATGTCCTCAAATATAACCCCTACTATACATAACATGTGTAGCAGTCTGATATCTAACTGGCTTGTTATCAGTTATGATGTCAATAAATTATGGTGTACAGAACATATGCTCGTCTTACTGCATGACATATGTACAAAGATTGATAGAGTTGTGGCTGGAGGCACACACACAGGGCCAATATTGACATGTTGCTGTGATAACCTCATGCATTTACTGTTGTAACAGGATTTGTTTTGACATATATCCTATGAGGAATATAAAGTCAGTAACTCTCATGGCTGTCACCATGTATGACTACAATCCTCACACTATGCTTCTGCAGTTCTCAGATAGGTGCTCTGTGAGTAACACAAGAAACAAAAGGCACCACACACTGCCCAGTCTGCAGATGACCCTACAGATGGGGGTTTCCTCAAAACCATAGCAGTGTCATGACAGGTTTTAAAACATGTAGACCAGCCATATCCACACACACCCTGTTAAACCAATATTACTCCAAATGCAGAATAGCAAAACTTACATTCTGTAGTCATGTCAGGCACATCCCCCTCATGTGTGTTAGCCTGTTTCCACAGTGTATGTTGTTAGAGGTAAATCACCAATCCATGTGTGATGCTGTTTTCCAAACACCACATCTAGATCCTGTTCACACTGAATGAAAATGGCCAACATCACCATGATGTTCCTAGATATTGGAGTGTGTTTCCATGCAATTGGCTATGGAAATGTTACCACAACTGTTCCACATGCAATCAGTTAGGGGAGGGCTGTAAGTCATGCAGAGGCCATCAGCTAATCATGAACATCACTTACAAAACACATGCTGTTGCCCAAGAAAAGCAGGTGCAGTTATCCACATCCACCAGAGAGGGAGTGAGAGAGGCAGTGAAAAACAAAGTAAGTCAGGGAGGGGGTGGGAGAGTAAAACCTCAGCATGTTTGTGTCACACACCTACCGACCGGTACAGAGTATCAACCCCCTGACTATGTATTGCCATCACATGTCTATGCAGTTATTGCATGCCCCACATAGCTTATATATATATATATATATTAAGGAGCTGTCCAAACATATATGTGATGGTGAGTGACATCTGCAACAGTGATATGGTAGCGATACGGTAGGTGTAGTACATGTACTTGTCCACATGAACAGGTGTCGGTGTCAACACAGCCACCCTCTCTCAGGGACTCACACAAATTGACACACTTGGCAGGGTCAGGAATACACTTCCTAACTAGTTATTTTCCCACAATTCAGTACTGTGCAGGTATCACATGCGCCACAGGGGTTATCCGGAGGTTATATGGCAAAGGGTATCTGGAGGTGTCTGACATCAGACAACATGCTTCAGTATGCCAATGGGAGTTGTAGTGAGTGTGAATGTGGTCATAAGCATCATATACCACACACAGAGACACAGGATACCAGTACTGACATGCATGCGTGCATTGCTTCACGGGTATGTAGTGGTTGACTGTGCCAGAAGGCTACACAAGGCTAGATGAAGGGTATACCTAAGCATCAGGCCACATGATAATGGTCTGCAGTGTGGCTCAGGGGTGTAGTGCCTGGACTGGCCCACACAGGTGGGTATTGTATTCACCATCCAGTCACCTGGGTAACTATTGTGTGCGGCCATTGCTGTTCAACACTTGTCATGTATGTGTTCTTTAGTCCATGAAATGGACACTGTCTGGGATGTGCACACATCCCACATGCATGTACAGTGACATGTGGAACTGTACCTAGGGTGTCTGGCCCAAGTTGTGTACACAGATTGTTATAATCAGATGTGCCTGTCCTGGCCTCATGCTGGGAACAGGTAATGGACAGCAGGTTGACTCTGCACCTACATTGATAGCATGATACAGATATTCCCTTGTGCCAGTGGCATCTGTCCATACAGGGCATGTATATAAGCCATGGTATGTCCTTTGTGGGTCACACTTGATGGCACCACAGGTGTTGTAGGCATCCAGTGGGAAGCATAGTGAAGGCACACTGTCTGAATGTACGTGCGTATTGCACTGAAGGCAGGGTGCCATGCCCTCTGTAGTCCACTGCAATCAAACCATGGTCACTATCAGTGGGCAATATGCAGGGTACTACCAACATAGCAGTTGTTGCCTAGGCAAGTGTGTTTGTGTACGAGACATGGGTTGAGAGTGTTATCTGTGTAACACAAGGGTTGCTAACTTTGTTCACCAGGCCTTGATGTCACATGTAGGGGTATGGATTTCCACCCCAGCCTCTCAGCTATTTCACATCTGTTATCCTTGTAAGGTGGATATTATGACATATAATAGGGCCACCATATAAGAAATTTGCAAAACCCACTCCACAATGAGTCCAGTTGTTACACACTCACATCCACCTCCACATAGAATATGAATGAGAAACACACACACACACACACACACACACACACACACACACACACACACACACACACACACACCATGTCTGGGATTAGAAAACCTGCCTAACCAGTTTATTACACTACAGCATCATGCAGTTATAGGATGCACCATGGAGATTACTAGAGTACTCCTTCCAAAAGGTGTATTTCACAGTGAATGACATCAGCATCCTTGCCAAAGTAGGGCATTTGATTTGTAGTGAGTGTGACTAGCCTAAAAAGTATTGCTCCCTACACAAACATCCACACTTGCCATGTTTGGGAATAGAACCCCTACCTAAGTACTATAACACACTACAGCATTACACTGTTATAGGACACACCACAAATATTGCTGGGCTACTTCTTTCCCAAAGGTGTATTTCGCATTAAATGACATCAGCAGGCTTGCCAAAGTAGGGCATTTGATTAATAGTGAGTGTGACTAGCCTAAAAAGCATTGCTCCCTACACAGACAAAGACACACACACAAACATCCGCACTTGCCATATGTGGGATACTATATCACACTACCGCTGTTATAGGACACACCACAGAGATTGCTGGGCTACTTTTTTCCCAAATGTGTATTTCATAGTAAATGACATTAGCAGGCTTGCCAAAGTAGGGCATTTGTATTGTACTGAGTGTGGCTAGCCTAAAACCCATTGCTCCCTACACAGACAAAGACACACACACAAACATGCACACTTGCCATGTGTGGGAATAGAACCCCTACCAAAGTACTATAGCACACTATAACATTACATTGTTATATGATGCACCACAGAGATTACGGGGCTACTTCTTTCCCAAATGTGTATTTCACAGTGAATGACATCAGCAGGCTTGCCAAAGTAGGGCATTTGTATTGTAGTGAGTGTGGCTAGCCTAAAAAGCATTGCTCCCTACACAGACAGAGACACACACACAGTTACCATGTCTTGGATTAGAACTACTACCTAACTAGTTTACCACACTATATCATTACAAAGTTATAGGATGCACCACAGAAATTATTAGGCTACACTTTTCCCAAAGGTGTATTTCACAGTGAATGACATCAGCAGCCTTGCCAATGTAGGGCATTTGTATTGAAGTGAGTGTGACTGGCCTAAAAAGCATTGCTCCCTCCACAGACAGAGACACACAAACACACAATTGTTATGTCTAGGATTAGAACTTTTACCTAATTAGTTTATTACATTACATCATTACACAGTTATAGGAGCCACCACAGAGATTACTAGGCTACACCTCTCCCAAAGGTGTACCTCAAAGTGAACGACATCAACAGCCTTGCAAAGTAGGGCATTTGTATTGTAGTGAGTGTGACTAGCCTAAAATGCATTGCTCCCTACACAGTCAGAGGCACACACAAACAGTTGCCATGTCTGGGATTAGATCTCCTACCTAACTAGTTTATCACACTACTGCATTACACAGTTGTAGGATGCACCATAGAGATTACTGGGTTACACCTTTCCCAAACGTGTATTTCACAGTGAATGACATCAGCAGTCTTGCCAAAGTAGGGCATTTGAATTGTAGTGAATGTGACTAGCATAACAAACATTGCCCCTTACACAGACAGAGACACAAACCCACACAGTTGCCATGTCTGGGATTAGAACTCCAACCTAACTAGTTTAGCACACTACGCAGTTTTAAGATGCACCACAGAAATTACTGGGCTACTCCATTCCCAAAGGTGTATTTCAAAGTTGATGACATCAGCAGGCTTGTCATAGTAGGGCTATGGGGAGGTCAGTGTGTGTGCATGGGCCATAACCCATTCATCTAGAGGTTGACACACCACACCCGGGCACACACAGGTTTATATTCTGCAGGTACGTATATACAACTGCTAGGTGACTACTACCTTGTACAGTCATGTTGCACAGGTAACACTTGTACCACATAGTCTGTAATGCTGATGGATACCAGTGGCAAATTTTTACAGTGAGTGACATTTACACATCCTGTGGTTGTAGCCATTTGGCTGTGTGCTGGGTGGGACAGCCCTCATGATGGATGGCTTTTTGTTACTCTCACTCTCTTCCACATATCTATGTATGTCTATGTTTGGCATATTATAGTGTGTTGTCCTTGTATATATGTCTATATTCTTATCCAATATGTGTGCAAAGCATGTCTGGTGCATACTGAGGAGTGTATGCACTAACATCTGCAACTGTTAGATAGGTATGGTCCACTGTTGTTTGCAGACATGGGCTTCATTTGTTTAAGTGTGTGAACATGCCCAGTATGACCTTTTAATATGTTGGTGTCTGACATTGCCTTCATTTCTCAAGTGTGTGAGTATGCCCAGTATGCCCTTCTGTATTGAATGTGTGGATCCATTTCAGGTAGGTTGTACTCCAGTGCAAACCTTTGTGGTGTAAACCTACAGGTAGCAAACTGTTTCTGCAAGGTATCTGTAGATCATTTGGCAATATGGGGTCAAACTGTGCAAGGGATCGTATGTACTGTAGGTGATTGTGTCTGTGCTGCTTCTGCTACATTGTACTGGTGTTAGCAGAGATATTCAGACATGTAAACTGTTATACACTATGATGTTTTATGTCCTCAAGTACTGTCAGGTGGACATTCTTGCTCACAATGATGTCCTGGGGAACAAGGGTGAATGCAGCTGTGTCCAGTATTATGGGCAAATGCCTACATATTCATAGAAAGTTATGCCATTCTGGAGGGGGAGCTGCAGACACTTGCTGCTGGGTCTGTGTATCTGGTTCAGCACCTTGATACAGTGCTGGCAAAGGATCCCATACTTGTAGATCCATTGACATGACAGTATGGCCTTTTCTTGCTGTGGCAATACCTCACAGATGTACAGATTCACACAGGTTACCCAGAGGCAGGGGTCATACATCAGGACATTACCCCTATTGTGGTGTATGGGCAGGTTTGTAGCCACCCATTTATGTGTTTGCAGCCAGGGATAGTATGTGCACACAGCTGTGTGTCGGACCTTGCACATTCCATGCTGCCCATGCTCCCCCCCCCCCATTATTCTATACTTTTCCATGATTATGCATACATTCTCTGATACTTTCCCTAAGGTTATCACCTCATCACAGCTGAATTTTGGTGTTGGTTCATAGGTTTATAGGTTCATAGTTTCGTACTAGGCTATCGGCCATAGGGCCTATACAAGCCTAGCCATGACAATTCCCTGGCTATTTCTTCCCACACTATTTACTTCCCTGGATCCCTGTTCACAGTCCCCTGGTCCGCAGTTCATGCAGTGGGACATGGTGAACATGTTACTGTGGTTTGTCCACATGACCTTGCTTATGGCTTATGTGGAGCATGTTATGTTGTTATTTGGGTGTCCATGACATTACATGGATTGGCAGTACATGTAAGACACAGGCCTTTGGCAGAGACCTGTAGGCCATTTGGTGCTGATGCAGGCCACCTGTGGCAGGCCATTGATTTGGGCAGTCCTACAGTCCCAGAGCACCATACAGTATATTCCCCTGGGGTGACAGGGTAGGTGTGCTAGTTGTTCATGCCAATACGTTCTATCAGCATTGATCTGGTGGTGTGGATGCTGGCAGGGTGTTACGTGTAGGTAGGTACACACCTGCATGGCACACCTGCACTGCATGCTACATTCTTTCGCTATTGCCATACACAGGTGGGGGTCATATTGTACCCACTCCCAACAGCAGTGATACCGCCAGAGAAGTACCTGTAGGTGGTGTTTGGGTGAGCTGGGTGCATGTGTGCTATGGACACTACTTGCATCTGACTCACAGATATGCATGGGGCATTCCAGTTATGCTGGCATGTGCAGGTACATCAGCTGTTTCCCAATACATCAGTTCTATCACATTTGTGATCCGCTAGTGTTCGGCCAGACAACATCAGTATTCCCTACTACAGGCCTAGATAATGTGATGCATACCTGTATGTACAATTCCAAGGGTGTGCCCATTTCACAGTTACACATTATATACTGCATGTCTGGGGTACTTTTCAATGTTTACTGCTTGTATATCTAGCTCAACAGCCATGCCATGTCTATCTTTCAGATGGTGACACATATTACCACCATAAATTTACAATGGCTTACTGCTAGCATGTATTATACTGGTGGGAACTGTCTTTGGCACTGCAGTTTTGAGGACTTGGCCCTGTCATCGGCAGTAGTGGGCAATGGCCACCAGGTCAAACCTCAACATGCATACATACTGACCACTTTCACACAATATGAAACACACACCAACCTACCACACACATACCTGCATATTGTACAAATGGTACAATCTATCCTGCTACCTTGGCCACCTCTGGACATCTGTGCTCCACTGGTATGGTATTATACCTACAAATGCATGTTACTAGATAGCTACATACACTGGGGTTGGGGCACTCCTGCCTATTACTACATGTCTACATAGGATTTGGGGGGGCACACTTGACAGTTTCTGCATTGCTACACTGGATTGGGGGGGTGGCACACCTGACTGTTACTACAGTTTTACATAGGATGGGAGGCACACTGTCTGTTACTACATGTCTACATAGGATGGGGGGGCACACCTGACTGTTACTACATTTCTACATGGGATTGAGGGGGGCACACTTGACTTTTCCTACATTTCTACACAGGATTGGGGGCACACCTGACTATTTTTACATTTCTATACAGGATTGGGGGGGGGGGCACACTTGACTGTTACTACATTTCTACATAGGATTGAAGTACACACCTGACTGTTCCTACATTTATACACTGGATTGGGGGGGGGAGCACACCTGACTATTTCTACATTTCTCCACAGGATTGGGGGAGCACACCTGTCTGTTTCTACATTTCTACATAGGATTGGGGGGGGCACACCTGACATTTGTACACATCTGCTATGACTGTACTGGTATGTCAGGTAGTCCATTTCATTCTGTATTCTAACCTATCATGCTGACTAGAGGCATATCAGTGCACTACAGGTCTTAGGTTTGATTGACCTACATATTAGTTTCTGACTTCCTACCCTTCAGAACTAAAATCCCACTGCCTGACCTGATGTAGTCTGTCTGTGTAGGCCAGGGGGAGGTTACCCATAGGCATCATTCAGATGCCTTGGCACAGCCTCTGTTTGTGTTTGTCTACACCTGTCCTGCTGGCTGAGACTGTGTTTTGGTATGTGAACCTCCCTGACTGGCATGTGTGTGTCATATGGACACATATGTGGCCCAGCACATTTCCTGCAGTGGGTTTTGTCACCATCTGTAGTAATGGCTACTATGGTGACACCAGTATTTGTTACAGATCTCATGCTGCCACTATAGGTGTCTACTATCTGCTGGCATCCCATTCAGACACCCAGTACCCTTGCATGCTTACATGCATACCATAGATACAAGTAATAAAACATACTACTCCATTTGGCAATTGGTAAGGAGAGTGACTTACCTTGTGGGTGTGTCAGTATTGATGATGGTGCTGGGAGCTGCCTATATTGGATGCACATAGTACACTCCCTATACATGGTTGAGTACAGGTAGTGTCATGTTTGGCATCCCTTTTACTGTATGTGCGAGTCAGAGAAAGGTGTCATTCCCTGGGTCCCTACTGTGTCAGTGTATGTGCTATGAGTTGCCTCTTTGCCAAGGCCAGAGCATACTAGGCATGGCTCCATCTGCCTACTGGGCCAGGCTCAGGTTGTTCCTCCTCCGAGTCACTCTGTACCTGTGCAGACCTTGGCATTTGTGAAGGGCTGTGTGGCCCTGCCCCATGCTGTTCCTGCTGCAGCTGTTTCCACAGGATCATATTGTGTAGCATGGCACAGATGATAATTTGGGTACGTGTAGTTGGTGAGTACTGCAAGGCTCCACAGGATGTGTCCGGGCACCGGAACCATGACTTGAGCATCCCAAACACACGCTCTATTATGATTCTGGTCTGTGCATGTGCCTCATTATGGATTTCTTTTTCGGGTGTGTGTGCATTTCTGATGGGTGTCATCAGAGACGGCTCCAGTGTGTAACCTGCATCCCCCACATGGTGACTGCAAGCGGTGTCCCCATTGGCAAATCTCTGGTACAGCTGTGTCAGATGCCAGATGTGGGAATCGTGATAGCTTCCAGGGCAGCCAGCAAACACATTCATTATAATACTCTGGGCATTGCACATGACCTGGCAGTTGATGGAGGGAAGCCCTTGCAGTTGATGTAGACCCTACCCCCATGCACCGGGTGGTGCTTTGATGCACATGTGCGTACAGTCTGTAGCACACACCACCTCAGGATATTTTGCTATTTGGTGGAAAAGACATGTTGCTGGCCAACACCTCATGGGTGTTGAGGAAATATACGTGCTCACTGGCATGTGCTGACATGGCACCCAGGAACTGGTGGAATACCCTGGATTCTGATGCCTGTGAGATCCCCATGATATCCCTAGTTGGGATTTGGAAGGTACTTGTGGCTAGTATTCCTAGGCCTACACATACCTTGGTATCCACTGGGATGGGTTCCCCTCTGTTAGTTCTGTATGTCAGGCGTGGCCGGCACAGCTCAACAATTTGTTGTAGGAGGTCCCTGTCCATCCTATAGCATGCCACTATCTCCAGCTCATGTAGCCCATAGTAGGTTACCCTGGGTCTGTACACCCTTCTCTGTCTCCTCGCTGTGGGTTGGTTGACAGCATTCTCATCCTCACCATCCCCAGCCTCTTCCACATTTTGATGTCTGACAGCTGCTGCAGCTCCTATCATTTCATTGTTTTTGTTTGTTAAACGTTCCTCGTTTGTATACACCAGTGGTGTAGAGTATGTGGAAGAAAAAGAGGGAAAGGTGTTTGCATAGTTTATAGTTGTATTCTGGGCTGGGCTGGACTGGTCCCTATGAAATTGGCTGATTCTGATACAGTTCACCTGCCAGCTATGCTAGTTCTCCTAGGGGGCACGCCACCCAAACACAGTGGTCAAATGTGCACAGAGCTGCTATTTCCTGGTTTACTTTTTTTTCTTCCCTTTAAAACACAGTGTGCGGCACTCACTCCCACTTAGACAATGTAAAGAGTGCTAGGCAGCCTCAGACACACTGCCTTGCTTAGCTCTGCTAAGCTAAGGGCAAACCTAAGCCACAGGGCTCCAATCTGTTTACAGTATGTGTGACACACCTCTTATGATGTCAGCTAATTCGTAGGCTTGCAACAAGTTATTCCTACTCTTACACTGTTGGGTGCTGACTAGCATGCAGGGGAAATCTGGGATTCAGTATCATTCCCCTCATTTGCATAGGATTGCCTACTGATGTATAGTTACAGGTCCCACACTGAGCCTCCCCCCTTAGCAACAACTATTCAATGGCCAAGTTGTCATCTGCCTGCCATTGAGTATAATGGCAAAATAATGATTTTCGTTAGAGTACTTATTTTATTTTTTTTTCTTATTTTTCGCCTGATCATATTTGCACACCGCTGCCCTATGCTTAAACAGCCGAGATCGGCTAAAAAAATAAAAGTTGATTTTGTTATTTTTACAACTGTTTTCCATGCCAATAGCCTTATATTTGGCCATTGGCATGCTTTCTACATAATATCCACCTTTTATTTGGAGCTGTCATAGCTCCGTTTTGTAGTTTGCAGAAATGCACTCGGTTACTGGCAGAGTACATTTCTGCAGATTACACTAGTCCTGCATGGCCGGCTTCCAGCTTCCTGGATTGCAAATTCACTTCATTTGCATGGATTTCTCCTGCAAATGGGGTAATTTGCATACAGGGGCTGTGTCCGTGCAGGACTAGTGCAGGAGCGCTCGTGCACGTCCCTACAGCTTATTCTTGGATTGCACAGCAGATGTATTGGAGAACTTGCCTTTTGCAGGTGGAGAATGGCCTTTATTGGAAGTCAGTTATGTGGTTCTTCGGTGGGAATTAGGGGAATTAAGGCCGTAAGGGCCATATATGTACACTTAACTGCCCTGAGTGCTGCAGCTAAGTTTTCAGGCTTATAGGATGTTACAAATTATTGATGGATTTTGAGGATGCTGAAAGGCTGGGAATAAATTAGAGTTTTGTCAGTGGACAATAGGTTTTGCTTCAGTAGAAGTTACTTTGGTTGTTGCTAAAGGGCATCTATGAGACATCAGTTAGTTATGGTATGAAGGTGCATTTTACAATATCAAGTTACTAGGAATCTGTGTATTACTGAATATGTAGTGATGCCCTGGTTGGGTAGATCCAAAATGTATCAGGTTAACCAAGGGCCATAGGTGATTTTGAAAATGAATAATGAATTTTTGTTGTGCAGGTGGTGTGGGCTTTGTTCTGTAGGAAGGAGGCAGTGGCTAATAGATCTGGTTTGGTCTTTCAGTGGCAAGCCCAAAGGATGTCTCATTTCCTCTCAAGATCTATTTAAGCAATCTTGGGTAAAGGTGTCCTGCTTCTACAACTAGAACTGTCTCTTTGTGATAAAATCTGCCATTTCTACAGGAATTCTTCTCAGTGTGAACATCAGTGCAACATCCTGGAAAAGGTAAATTGACTATGCCTTGGAGGAAGAGCCAAAGTCCTTTCTGGCTTCCTTCTTCTCAAAATCCTACACCAAGACACACTTTCTCCCCTAACTATGAGCGTAACTTCATCCAGTCCAGTCTACATCTAAGAAGCCTATGCACTAATGGCCTTGTTTCATAACTTCATCCACTAAACTTCTTTCCACAGCCCACAGCATATTGTTCTTGCCCCTAAACTGTGGTAGCCATTGCCACATTATGTTATTAAAATCAGAGACTGCAAACACATTAGACATAAGCTCAAACAATATGTAACTGAACAATACAAGTACTAATGTCAGAACACAGGAAATGTCATCTAACTCCTGTGGTTGCACTAGTACAGTAATCCAGAAAAACCTTAGCTGTTTAACTGGCTAACTTCTCCAGTACATAAACTCACATCCATTGCTTCTTTTCCTGCCCTTTCCAGTCCCTCATATATATATATATATATATATATATATATATATATATATATATATATATATGGGTCTACCTCATAAGATCGACAGATCATTTCATTGAAATTCATTTGGCCGACAGCTCATTTGGTCAACAACCAGTATTCAAGGTACTTAACAGGGATTTGCCCCCTTCCCGAATGTTGTGCGACCCTGGAGTTGATATATATAGTTAGAAGGTGTGGGGGGCACAGCCCCCACCTATTTTCATTTAAAATGTATAGTTTTTGTTGTATTTTCATGTTTTAAATGGAAATAGGTGGGGGGCTTTGCTCCCACCCCCCCACCCCCCCAAGTATATATATCAACTACAGGGTCGCACAACAGTGGGGAGGGGGACAAATCCCAGGTTTTTGCCTTGAATATTGGTTGTCGACCAAATGAGCTGTCGACCAAATGAATGTCGATCAAATGATCTGTTGATCTTATGAAGTAGACCCATACATATATATATATATATATATATATATATATATATATATATATATATATATATATATATACACACACACACACACACACTTATTTCTCCTGTTGTTGGCTCTACTGCTGTAGCTGCTGGCATACCTCTCAGCCTCTCAGAGCAAGAAATCTGGACAAGGCCATAAATAAAAGTAGGACAAAGACACCAAAAATAGGAACAATTTTTAAATATTGTTCTTACAAACTTAGAAAGTTGACAGAATAACAGGTTTTGCATTTGCATGATTTTTTTCTGAAAGGTATGAACTCTGACATTTAAATGTCTGTCATTATTTTCTAACTTCAATCTTTAATGACTTGCCATTAATTTGCCATAAAAAAAATCATAATTTTATAAAAATTGGGCCAAAAATCTCAAGCAAAAATCTGGATATTCTGCGAAAATCTGTACAGATGAGAGAAATGGCTCTTGGTATTTCACTGCTAAAAATTCTCCCTCCGCACTTGCATATAATATGTTTATTCATTCCGCTGGACCACGTTTACCTTAATTTTAACACCTGGATTATGCTCTGCATTCTCCTGATCCTACTTCTTTTTGAATCTTCTTGGAAAAATGTGTGTGTTTTTATATATATATATATATATATATATATATATATATATATATATATATATATATGTGTGTGTGTGTGTGTGCGTGTGTGTGTGTGTGTGTGTGTGTGTGTGTGTGCATGGGAACACTTCACAATGTCAAAATCCTGAAAGATCGAATTTCATATGATCGTACTTTCGGTATCCCGACATTGTGAACGGAGATCTGCATACAGCGCGGAATGGGAGATTTCCCTTTTCTTCACTGTAGTACGATCTCGGAGTTGGAATATTCAATTAGTGGGAATGCGCTCCCCCCCCCTCACTTGGGGAGTGCATGCAGAAACATTTAAATTATTGTTTTTTTTTTTTTTGGATTTGTTTCAGAATTTAGAGATATTCCGAAACATTGGTCATATGATCTCGATTATATGAAATTCGGTGCTTCGGAATTTTGAGATTCTGAAGTGAACATATTTATATATATATATATATATATATATATGTATGTATATGTATATATATATATATATATATATATATATATATATATATATACACACACACATATATGGGTTCCGTCAATATGTTCGAAGTTACACTACTTCAAACCCCACCTCACCGAGTCCACTTGTTCAAAGTAGTGAAACTTCGAACATTAATTTCAGCAGTCACACTACAGTGTGGAATGGAAAGGGGCTCCCCCCCTGCAAAAACATGTTTTAGTGTTTTTTTTTTTTGAGTAGCCCGGGGAGCTAGACTTCAGCGAAAGTGCGCTTTAATTTAGGTGGACTTTCTCTGAAGTGTAGGGTCTACTACTCTATTTTGAAGAAGTGTATTTTCGATGTAAAGCAGTATATGTGTGTGTGTGTGTGTTATATTCGGTTACTATACTAATCTTACTTTATTGTTGACACTTGCAAGTAAGTTGGGCTAAGCTGGCAAATGGTCAAATTGGGTCAGTGTTCTACTTGGTACACAAAACTAACTAAATTAATAAATACATAAAAATAGCAGGGGGTTACAGCTGGTCAGTTTACTAACTTGCTATGGAGGGCTTTGAGTTGCTAGGGAGCTGCAAGAGAGAGGTATTCTGCACACATTCTTCAAATAGGCAGGCCTTCTGATTTAGCTTTGTAGATCAAATTGATTGATGTTATAAAGAAGATGATTAAGTGGTCATGTAATGGTTTTACATTGTGCATTAGATAGAAGTTCTGAGGTGGTGATTTCAGTTAGTTATTGTTGCTTTTGTCTTGCAAGGTGCAAGATGGTTTAATTCTGGGACATTCATTACTATTCTGGGTAGCCAAGAGAGTGAGTGTGAGACCTCCTGGATACTTCCTGGATCTGTATCCATTACAGTCAAATATATTTTGTTAGTGACCTCCAATAAAAAAGACCAAAGGCAAAAAAGAGTAAAAGCTTCCACAAGAGTTTTAATCTCCAAAAACAACCAGTGAAGTCCATTGGTTGTTTTGGAGATTAAAACTCTTGTGGAATCTTTTACTCTTTTTTGCCTTTGGTCTTTTTTATTGGAGGTCATTTTACTGTTTTACCAGTTTGTCTTTGATATTTTGCCAGTGAGGTATGCAGAGAAATCAGCTGGTTAGTGTACTGGATGAGGTTCAAGCAGTGAGTGGGATCCCACTTAGTATGGTACCCAAGAGGAGGTCATTATTATGAATTGTGGGCATCTGATTTTAGTGAAACAAAGACTCCCACTGGTCATTTTAGTTTAGTCATCTATCGTTGCTAAGTTGGTTTGAAGGAACCCAGCTAATTTTAAGACAATTGAGGGTATCAGAAAGTTTAGAAACCATAAGATGGAAAGGGCTGCATTGTCATTAGCTGTTTGTGCTTGGGATCACTGGGAGTTTGAGGATAGGGCCCCTGTATGGTATCAACAAACAGAAACATATTATCTGCTGAAGATGTGTGATGTATTGACTGATAACTGATTGTTAATCTATGCCCTCACTGCCCACATCTTCTGCTAGTGTAAACTAAAAAAAAAAACTAGTACCGAGGTATGGATGATCATGTTTCAAGGATTGCAATAAGAAAATGTGTGAACCAGGTCAAAGATGGAGTAAGAAGGAAAAAAAAAAAAAGAAAGATAGAAAAAAAGAAAGATCTGTATCTTAGGGTTATAACTATGGACAAGGTTGATGTTATCTATGACTCTGACTAAAAGAAAGAAAAATGTATTTTTCCACTTATCTCAATCCATAATGCATGGATTGACAATTTTAGCCGTGTTCATTACATAATTCCCTCATGTGCTGCCACATTCTTTATTTTATTTATTCTTTGTTGACTGGGTTAATCCCATTAAGTTAGGAGCTTGTTTTCAGGGGAGACCCAAGGTGTTTTTTTGCACTAGTAAGGAGAATTTGTGCACGTCATTAGGGAACTTTCCCCACTCTTTTAGATAAGTGCCATGGGATCTTTCGCATCCACCTGTGCTACCACCAACTCAAGTAGATGGGACCTCAGATTAATGTCTGATCAGAAGAGTGACGCACTCAGCAGTGCAGTACCTCCCCATTCTACACTGCGGTGTCAGCAATCAGTCCATCTGGTGTGGGAATAGAACCCGCAGCCTTCTGTACCAAAGGCGTGTGAGCTACTTGCTGTGCCACTGAAACTAACTAAGTGCTACATGGCAAAGCTATTCTTTTTTTGTAATTATATCCAAATCAATACTGGCAAGAATGTCAGTTATACTGATGATAGTTAAGGAAGTTTATTTGAGCTTCCAACCATGGATCTTGGTATGAGACTACCTGTCTTTGCTCATACTAATTGTGCAAGTGCAAGCCATCATCAACACCAGGCTTCCTTAAGAGATACTGTGGCTAAAAGAACAATAACCTGCCATCCAGATAATGCAGACTGTCATTCTGCCACTTGTCTCACACCTATACACTACAGTTCCATAGGAATCTAGAATCAAATTTAACCTGGTCCTCAGTGGCATAGGAAACTTCCAAACTGATAACGTCAGTCAGGCAATGGACCATTGAGGATCCTAGCCCAATTTCCAAAATTCCCCATGCGCTGTCTGTGTAAACAACTTGCTCAAAGTCATAACGGTAGGCAAATAAGGGCTGAGTGAATCAAACCTGTGCCAAAGGAATAACAGTTAAAGGAATTACCCAGCTGGGACAACTTTCATTTTGTAGAAATGCTGATATGTTCCTTATGATTTGTAGTGGTAACGATGATGTTATTAACAACATAAAGAGCGATGATAAAAAGAAGAGCACTTTTATTAAAAATGCTAAATACAAATACAAGTATTATTTAACTAATTCAGCATGACAAGAATATCATGGTCATGAGACCAGACAAAGGTGGGGGCACAGTGTTTGTTTACATGGTATACATACTTACCATGTTTGAATTGTTGCAAGATGACACCGTTTATGAGCATGTGATGGTAACTTGCAAAAAAATGTATTTATATTTAGAGGATTTGTTATGGCAAAAGTAATTCATACAGATTTATATAATTGTTACATATTTCCCACCCTACGGTTCCAGCTTTGTTTGAAATTCCAAAAGTTCACAAAGATGTATCATGGCCTCTGTTTAGACCAATTGTAGCAGCTCAGAATTCTAAATCCTATTCTTTAGCTGTCTATATCCACAGAAAGTTAAAATCAGTCTGAGCAAAAAACACATTTATTAAAAGACTCTCTGGATTTTTTTAGTTAGAATCAAATGAGAATTATATAAACACAAAGTAGGATTTCTAACAATAGATGTCATTGACTTGTTTATCAGTATTTCACAGGAGAGAGGGATGAGTCTTTTTAAGGAATGTTTATTGGAATATGATTTTTTTCTTTCTGGAAATGAATGGAAATTAATTTTAGAATTCGTGAAAACAGTTGTATATTTTTTTGTAGGTGAGTTATATTGACAGATTAAAGGTGTTGCAATGGAAACTTCTTTTGCCCTTGCCTTTGCCAATTCAGTTGTGTATGGGTGGGAAAAGAAATAACTGCGATGGTGGTGCTGCGGTAGCATTGTCGCCTCACAGTAAGACATTGTCCTGTTCGATTCTCAGCTAGAGCGTCTTCTGTGTGGAGACATGCGTGAATGGGCGTGCCTTCGTTGAAGGTTGTGCATCAAGGCCGGCAACTCGGCATGTAAAAATCTACTGCCAATCATTAGCGGACCGGAGTTCCGCTGTGGCAACCCCTAACCGGGAAAAGCCGAAAGACCCAGCAGATGGGTGGGAAAAGAAATACATTTTTAGTAACAGTCCATTTTTTAAGCACTGTATTCTTTATTTGAGCTACCTTGATGATATATTTATATTGGTAAATTGAATGTGGTCAGTGAATTTATTGAATACATGAATAAAACTACAGATTTCCTGAAATTTACTTACAACTATAATGTTAACACTATCAATTATTTGGATATGTCTATTTTTAAAAAAAATGGTAAATTTGTGTCGTGTTTATTGAAAGCCAAATTATAGTAATTCTTTTTTTTTATATTTCACTAGTCACTGGCCACACAGTGAGTAATTAAGGGACAACTTATGAGGTTGTCCCATATGATCTCCAGCAATGAATTATATCAACAAGAGGTTAAAACACTTAAAGCCATGCTTTTTAATAGGGAATATCCCGCATTTTTGTTAGAAAAAATTACTAAAGAAATTTTTGTAAAAAGGAAGGATGTATATTTTCCATTAGGGCTTGGATTAGGACAAGGGAACTATTCAAACAATAATTTTACTATGTCTAACAATAACAGTTTTGAACATGCACTGGTTATGAACTACCGGAATGACTCCAATGAAGTTAAAATATTAGAAGGCACAAATGGGCCACATTTAACTCAAATGAACATATTTTTGACATTGTAGAACATCCGCCTAATTTTGTATACAAGACCAGTGACAATTTGAAAAAAAAATTCTTTGAACTTAGAAAATAACCCACTAAAGGATGTGGGGCATGTACCCAGTATGCATTCATCTTTGATGGGATCATTATTGTTTTGGAAAATGTTTTAAATAGTAAAATTCAATTTAATTATGGGAATTGTGGTTTATTTGGCCAAGTGCCAAACATGTCTGACATTTTATGTCAGTTAAACAGAATGCCAACTAAGAGAAAGAATATAATGACACAATCACAGTATAAGGAAAAGTAATAAAAAATTGCCCTATACAAACATTCTACATATTGACACAATTTTAACAAAACTGTATTTGGCATTATAGATATAGTTTCAAATGATTTAAAGGGAGGTGCTTTGGAATCATGTTTAGAATATGTTGAACTTCTAAAACAATTAAGATTAGATGAAGCCCACAACCTGGATTAAATGAAAATATTTCTGTAAAACCTGCTTTAAAATTGAGAGCAGCCAAATTGTAAATACTTTTAGTCATTATGAATGGTTAGAAACAATTATGGACTAGTAGTTCAATGTATTGGTATTTTAACCTAGTGGTGTAGTTCTGAATTCAGTGATGTAGCTTTAAGACAATGATTAATGTTAATGATTCAATTTATTTAAACTTATATAAAGGAACTAGTTGTGAAAGGGGTTATGTTCTGATGAAGTCCTTTTGTAATGTTGTGGATGAAAGTGCTTAACATTGTATTTTACCATTATTAAAAAGAGTTTTATTTTTATTGGCATTCACACTTCATTGTGGTAGTTCTCTTGAATACTTGTCATGTTGCATGTTTAATTGGTTATGCAGTAACAATATCTTACAATATACACACTAACATGACACTGATGCATAAGTATTCTAGAGAAATAAATGCACATAGTGTTTATTAATATGAGTTATATAACACTGAATGAAAAAATAGACACAATAAATCATAAACTCAGTGGCAGCTGGTGACTCCAAAGAAAGTGAAGGCACAGGAAGTAAATGGGTGTGGTTAACTGGGATGAGGCTTTATTACCAAAGGTCAGTGACCATTACCTGTGATCAGATAACAGATGGGGTTATTCACTTTCATGTACAGATTACCTCAGTATGTACCCCCTCATTATAACCATTTTACCGACTGTATATACCTGAGATGTCTGACTTTAATCAAAATTAATGAAACAACAGTTCACCAATAAACCAAGAAGTCAAATGCTAAAAAAGATATATAAAGCCTATCTGGGAATAGTGCATGCCTTTCTTCCCCTCTTAAAAAGAGATAGTTACCTTCTATATATTCTTCTGGTGTTAGAATGGGATGAAAGTAAATGCGTAACTGGCCTGATGAATATGTTATACAGCCAAGTGCCTGGGACACTAAACCAAAGCACATATGAATAAACCTGCACAGAGATAGGGAGTGCATGCGGACTCTATAGAGAAGTAATCATAACCAAAATCACAACCAAACAACCAAACACTGCTAGGTGGAAACAATAGCTGATGTAACACTCTGTCAATGATCAGTTGTTGTGGGTTCATACGTTGATAGGTGTATGCTAAGGTATACTAGGCCAATGACCACAAGAGCTTTCTTAAGCCTAGCCATGCTTCCCAAATATATCCAACAAACTTTTGTACCATATAGGTTATTTTAAGGAGTATATGTTATAGGATTTATGTAAGCTAGAGCATGTAGATCAAGCCTTTTCATACTGACTCTGTCCATTAGAGACATAGTTGCTAGACCAGGGTGAATTTCCAGTTTGCCATCCACTGGTCCAGGTTATGCTTAAATAGGTTTACAAATGAACTCTACTTCACATGTATGGGATGTCTATTTAACAGAGGGAGTGTGCTGTGAGATACATACTTGTCCTCCATCATGTCCTATTTAAGTTGCAAGCAAGATTTAAGCACCTGGATTGAGCAGGTCTAATGCTGTTTGTTTTGCTGATATACAAAAGAGTCATTACAGCAGAACACAACAATGCTTTGTATGCCAGGCATATACCACCACTTAATAGTCTGTAAAAGCAGAATACAGTGATAGGGCTTTACGGTGATCAGCACAGGAAATATTGTTTATGCCCTGTATTATTCTTGTGATGAACCTGTATGCACATTCCAGTTGTTGCATGCGCATGGTCAGTTAGATACCAAATGGGGCATTATACCCATTAATTGATCTGATGAGGGTGGACTACAGTGGAACAATGACTTCCTTGTACCTAGATGCCATACACTTACTTATAAGTTGAGCAACATAGAATGATTTCCTTACTACCTTAGGCACACATGTTGTTTGAAAGTCATGTTATTGTCTACATAAATTTCAAAATCACTAGCTTCTTGAGATAGCCGACTTCCTCTTGGCAATGAGTGTTAAAACCATGGGTCTAGCACCAGTTATTTGTCTGTGATAGCCCTTCCCCTTCCTGGAGGATCTTAATGTCTTAAGGGGATTCTATGACAGTTCCTAGTCTGTAATTATCTGCAAACATTGTTAGCCAGAAGCCCTTGACATTGGCCTTGATTTTGGAGAAGTAGATGCCAAAAAAGGATTATTCCCAGCACTGTGCCCTGAGGGACTCTGCTAGTGATCATCCCTTTTATGGAGGTGAACTCCCCTATCCTAACTTTCTGGGTCATATCTAAGAATCATCTGTCTATTCAGTTTGTGACATAGGGGTTTATGCCTAATTCCATGAGTGTGTTTACAATGCTTTAGTGCAGTATTGTATCAGATGCCGTGGTCAGGACAAGGCAGGCAGTATGCACCATTTTGTCCTCTTCTGCTGCCTTAGTGACCTTCTTGAAGAAGTCTGTCAGGCTGAGTAAGCATTATCTCCCCTTGAAGAAACCAAATTAAGTTTAATCCAGTGTCTGAAGGTTTCCTATATTACTATTAATCATTTCCATGATAATTCTTTCCATCACGCGCATCCAGCCCAGTCTTTCACAGGTACTTCTTGAGTACAGTTCTGGCATTATATTGTAATGGAAAGTGAAAACATAATAGAGCACTTGCTACTTTTAGATGTGCAGCAACCCGCCTCTCCAATAACATACAGTCATTTTCATCACAGACATTCCCTATATGCATCAATTGCAGCCATTTTAATGACAGTACATACCACAGGTATGATTGTGTTAAAAATAGACACAATAAATGTAAAGTATTCCAACTAGTTTTGCTCAAATGGCCACTACTTCTGCAAAGGCAGAATAGTGACTGCTTGACATGAACAAATGTCAACAGTGTCAAACACATTCATCCATTGACAGCAATTAAAACTAACTTTATTGACTGTGTACACCTGAAGTATCAGAATGGAATAAAACAGTATTTTTAATCCCTAAACATGCACATCACAAGCACACACACATACATGAGCATGCACACACACACACACACACACACACACACACACACTCACACACGACCATCAATTACAACTTGTATGACTATGGCTTAACACTAATTGTTGCAATAGAATTACTAAAAATATAAATAACTGCAATGCAGGAATTTCTCTTCTCAGCTCACTCTTTCAGAATGCAATGTGCAACTCCCTGCAATCCCATACCATATGTCTCAATCTCTTAGCTAAAAAATGAAGGAGAAATCTAAAAAATAATAGTGGAAAAAAGACCAAAATCAAGAGAACTTTTCTCTTCATATACTTATGGAACTTGTTAGAATGATTGTTAAAGTCTGTTAAGTGTGAAACTCAAATAACTGTCATCATTATTATTGACCGCAGTCTTTGCTGATTTGCCAGAAAAAAAAAAAACATAAATTTTACAAGGAAGAGACAAAACATGGGGCAAAACCAGAGATATGCTGTAAAATCAGAGACAGTTCAGAGCATCTATTTCTCCACGCATGCATGCATGCATACATGCACACATGCACATATACATATACATATATGCAAAAACACACACACACACACACACACACACACACACACACACACACACACACACACACACACACACACACACACACACACACACACATTAGTTATTTATCTTCCTACACACAGGCAATAGCAGGCTGAGTATCTGTAAAAATAATAATTAAAAAAAAACTCCAATGCTCATGCATCTGCATTTCTGAGTCAACTTTTGCAAATGCTTTCAGTCATAGATTCATAAGTTCATGGGTGTTTACTAAACTAATAACCACCGGGGTACAGCCCAAATCTCTGACAAGTAGTGGCACATTTGATAAGGGTAAGCAGGGGATTGGGAGATGAAACATTTACAAGCAAGGCCCTGGGAGATGAACCATTTACAGGCTGCCTGCATTCATTAGAGACATATCAAACCAGGGATGAATTTCCTGTTCCAGCAGGTCCTATTTATATCACAGGCAAGGTTTAAGTCTTTAGAATGGGTAATTCTTGCACTGTTTGTTTTGTAGATATGCTGAAAATCCATCAGAGTGGGGTCGGATAATGCTAGTATGCCAGGTATAGATTTCCCTGGACAGCCTGTAGGGGACAAAATATAGGGTTAAGGCTCTGAAGCTGTCTGCATAGGACATATTATTTACTCCCTGTATTCTTTTAGTGAGGAACCTCTGTGGACATTCCAATTGTTGGATGTGCCTGGTTTGGTACATGCAAAAGGGGACATTGTACTCAATGATAGGTCTGATGAATGCTGAATACATGGAGCAATAACCTCCTTAGACCTAGATGCCATACCTTTGTTTATGAGTTGCACAACACAGAATGATTTCCTCACTGCTATATTCACAGGGTGGTCAAAGGCTAGATTACTGGCTATGTGTGTCCCCAAATCCCTCACTACTAGGTCATCTCTTAGTGGTGTGCTGTGCATATAATAGTTTACAGGAGTGGCTGACTTTCAGAAAGATACTATTATGCATTTATTGGCATTTCGTTTTAGACCATATTTCTGACACCAGTTATCTGTCTGTGTCAGCCATTCTTGGAGAACATTAGTGTCAATGGGGGATTCTTTGACTGATCTTAATTTGCAATTGTCTGCAAATTTGGTCAGCCAGTGACCCTTTACATTGGCCTTTACTTAAGAGAAGTAGATGTCAAAAAGGGCTGGTCCCATGACCAATCCTTGGGAGAATCCACTGGTGGCTGGTCTCTTTGTTGAAGTGGACTCCCCGATTCTTACTTCTGGGTACTGTATCTGAACTGGCTGCTATCCAGCAGGTGATATGAGGCTTTATACCTAAACTCTTGAGTTTGTCAACAATGCCCAAATGGGGCATTGTGCCAGATGCCTTGGCCAGTTCAAGGTAGGCAACACGAACCATTCTGTCCTTTTCAATTGCTTTGATGACCTTCTCAAAGATGTCCACCAAGATGAGTAGGTATGACTTACCTTGATGAAACCAAACAGGGTTGGGTCCAATGTGTGGAGGATTCCTATGTCATTTTTTTCTATTTCCATAATTATTTCCATGGCTTTGCATATGAGGCTAGTGTGACTTATGGGTCTGTATTTCCAGGGTCTTTAGATGGTCTGCCATTGTGCAGAGGGATGGGGGTTGTTCTTCATTCATGGCACAAAGCCTGTTTGTAACCTATGGATAATAGTGATTCCAGAGGTCCTGATAGTACAGTACATTAAGGCAGTGTAGGAGAAGTAACAGAAAAAATAGACTCTCTGTTGTGTGTGTGTGTTTACTTTTTTTGCCAACATACTGTTAATACAAGGAATGTAGACAAAGCCCAACATAATTTATGGGCAAAGGTCCGGAAATAGGGGCAGATTTTAAATATTGTTATTATTAACTTAAAAAAGTTTCTTGAATATGAAGTTTTGCATTCGTGTGCATTTGGGGAAGGATATAAAGCCTAAACCTGAAATGGCTGT
Organism: Protopterus annectens; assembly: GCF_019279795.1. Classification (NCBI taxonomy): domain Eukaryota; kingdom Metazoa; phylum Chordata; order Ceratodontiformes; family Protopteridae; genus Protopterus; species Protopterus annectens. The sequence continues at coordinate 1,906,837,114 of NC_056725.1, forward strand.
CTATTTAATAATTTCAATCCCCAGTGGCTTACTAGGAAACTGAATATTTTCATGAAGACAAACCAAAATAATAAGGTAAAAATTTAGACATTTGAGGGGTATGAGCTGAGATATTGTGAGGGATTGTGCAGAAATACAAGGAAAATCAGCTACATTTTTGATTCTTTAGTTTATGCAGAATATACCTGATTTTTCTTTTATTTTGCTCTGTCCCTCAGCAGATGCCAACAGAAAAGTCTGGGTGTTCAATGGTACTTCAGCAGTCAGACTTTTTTATTGCTATATGCTCAATTTACAATAGACATGCTGGTTGAGCTGTCTAATCAATGTGCTTATTTTTGAATGGCAATGAACCATTATTGTATAATTGATTATATTTCCTGAGGGAATGTGGCAGGGTGTGGGGGTAAAATTAGAGTTGTCTGTCAGTAGGTTTGCTATGGCTTCCGGCTTAGTATAGGTGACTGCATTAATAATGAGCATTGCACATTGCCTTTGAAGTTGCAAACATAGCAAAATGATTCATTGTGTTTGTGCTGGGACAGGGGTGGCAATTTACTTCAAATTTTACTTTGGTAGACACTAAAGTGGGAGGATGGCATAATAGCTAAGGTGTTTACTTTGCAAACATAAGATGCTGGGTTTTATTCTCACATGGGATAATTGGCTAGGCTTAAAATAGTCCACAAGGCCAGTTAGCATAATACTAACCTACAAACCGATTTCTCCTCTGATTTGTTTGTTTAGTTTGATGACACCTCATAATTTTTTCCATGATTTTCTTCCTTCTTTTATAAGGCCTATTGATGCTGAGATGCCACCAGGGTGACTTGTTTTTTTGAGTTAGTTCTGTACTTAGTCCTGTTGGGTACAGCTGCCTCTGTGCAGCTATTCACATGCTTGCACATGGTTTCTGTGAGCAGTTCTGTGTAGGCAGAAGTGTTGTCAGGGTTTAGGGGGGCTTAATAGTTTGTTAGGTTATCACTTAAGAATAGGAAGTTGGCCTTAGAGTACTTTCAGAACATTCCAGGATAAACTGGTGCTCTGGGTTTTATTTGTATTTCAAAGGAGATCATTCTGTGGTCCGAACTTACCAAAGGGACAGATTCTGGTAGTGTCAGCCACCTGTGGAAGCATGAGCCAACAGGAATGGCTGCCTGTTGCTTCAGACAACAACTTACTGAGATGCTTGTTGAACAATGTTTCTGATATTATCAGAAAGTGCGTGGATTGGTGGAATAAGCTTAATGCTGGACTGTTTTGAAAATACACACTGAGCAGATTGCGACATTTTTTTCCATCACAAATATTCCCAGAGCTCTGCACATGTGCAGAGTTTTGAGCACCTGGAAGAAAACAACAAGTCAGTAATCTAGCAATTTGTTTTAATTTAAAAACAATAGTCACCTTCCTGAATCTTTGTAATGGGGGTCTGTACCCCAGCAGCCAGTTCCAAGAGCTGCCCCTATATGAACCAGTACATTAAACAGTAGGCATTTAAAAATCATATATGATAAGCAGCATGCCAACAGAAAAGGTCTTTTAAAGCAGAAAAAATCAAGAGTCAAAGGCAAATATAATCAGTTCGAATGGTGGACTTGTATCTTAGATAAGAAAGTTGGATAGAGGAAGAAATTCATTTTTATTAACTCATTTAGAGGTTGATGAAAACTTCATTGTTTATATCAACAGAAATCAAAACGCATACATACAATATATAATTATACATATATTTTTAATGTTAGAAAGTGTAACCCCATAAGTGCCATTTCGAAACACATTTTTGGCTCATTTGTTCATCTTCAAGTACTTTATCAAGAGTTGCACTGTCTTGAAAATTGAGAAGAGATACAAAAGGAAATATTTATGGAAGAATTAAATATGCCAAGGTTAGAGGTAGATGATGCTCAGTTACTAATGGTTAGGATAGGAATAGATGATATAAAAATCTACAGGAAACTCCCCAGGAATTGATGGTATTCCTGTTGAAGTTTGGAAGCTAGGAGGAAAAACTGATAAAGATCTGGACGGTTTTGTTTAACAGTATCTTAACAGGAACAAAAGTACCACCATCATGGAAGAAAGCAGTGATAGCTGAAATACCAAAAAAGGGTAACAATCCATCAGATCCAGCTTCACACAGGCCCATTTCAATACTAAACCATGATTATAAAGTGTTCATGTCTATAATGGCTAAAGAAATGTCAAAAGTAATGCCAGAACTGATAGATATGGATCAATGTGGTTTTGCGGAGGGGAGGGAAACATTTGACAACATAAATTGAACATTGGTGATCCAGAGTGAAGCAGAATTTAAGGAAATACCACTGTTGGTGGTGAATCTTGATGCAGAGAAAGCATTTGACAGTATAAGCTGGGACTTTATGAGCAGGGCAGTGGAAGTGTTTGCATGTCCTGAAAAAATTATAAGGTTGATTAGGAGGATGCATGAGGGATCGGAGGTGAAAATTGAAGTGGTTGGGGTCCTCTCTGATAATTTCTGCTTGAGCAGAGGAACTAGGCAGGGGTGTACTCTTTCTCCTTTATTATTTGCATTATATTTAGAAACATTGGCAAAGAAAATAAGGGCCTCAGAAATTCAAGAATATAATTGGTATGGTAGTCAGGAAAAGCTGGCTTTTTTTTGAAAATGATTATTTTACACCTGAGAAAACCAGAAAAAGACATTATAGTGTTGTGGTACATTTTGAGACAGCTTCAGATCTTTTCAGGTTACAAAATTAATGAAGCTGAAACAAAGACAATAGTGGTAAATTATGTGCCAACACATGAAATAGTTCATGAATATCCATATTTATGGGGTCATGATAAAAGTAAGTATTTAGGAGTATGGATTAAAAATCATTCTAGTGTGCCAGCTAAGGATATGCGGGAAGAGACTAAACAAAAGATAATACAAAGACTGAGAAAATGGAAGTTTTGTTATATGGATAGTAAGATACAATCACATAAAATGTTTCAGTCTCTTTAGTCTTATACACAGGTCAGGCATATTTTTATCAACATGAGGAGAAGTTGTGGGTAGCAATTAATAAAGAGCTGAAAGACTTTATTTGGGAGGGGAAGACAGCAGGAGTCAAGTGGGATAAGCTGATTCTTCCAGTAGAACTGGGAGTTTGGGATTACCTAATTCGAAGGGGCATTTCAGAGCTACAGAATTAAGACTCCTATACATACAGTAGCACAAGCAGAAAACTATAATTCAAAATGGAAAAGGATGATGATAAAATATGGAGGAAGCTCAAGAAACAAGGAGTGACTGGAATTTTGGATGCTGGCCTTTAAGGAGAACAATAATAAAACAAAATATTATATCCACAAAGTAGTAGGAAGTATTCTAAGAACTAAACCAACATGAGAATGGAGAAAGGAGATTTCCCCTATAGGGATGACTGCAATTAGGGGTACAGACAATAGACAAGAGGGGGCTGGAATTTATTGGAGAAAACTGGCAAAGGAACCAAGGTATTGTGAGCAAATAACTAGAGAGGGAAAGATGATAGAATGGGGAGACGCCAAGAATTTATTTGGACTGCAGGTTAGAGATTGCCTTCCCTATCAGGGACTGATATCAGAGAATAGGCAAAGAGAAAGAAATAGGGGGTACTAAACGAACGACCAGCACTGAGAGAGTTTTTAATAGACTCTAGAACAGAAGCTGCCATTAAAGAAAGGAATAATTAGTAGACCATATAAATATTGCATGATAATTATAAGAATCAATCAAAGGAGGTGAGAAAGGATTAAGAAGAGAAATTGGATAAGCAATTCAAAAAGAAACAATGGGAGGATGTATGCATGTCTCCTAAATATGCAACAAAATCTAGAAGAGTTCGGATTTTTGCCTGGAAATTTTTACATAGATATTTTTATACCCCAAGCAGACTCCAGAGAATGTTTACTCAGGCAGACAGCAAATGCTGGAGGTGTGAAGGGAAAGAAAGAGATAATTGGAAACATATTTTCTGGTGGACTGTGGTGAGTTGGCAGACTTTAAGGATTTCCTGGGTGATGCACTGTTGGAGATGCTGGATGGGCAGATTGGTCTGACCAGGGACATTTTTCTGAGCTGTGACACAGAATCAGAATTGCCTATACATGGTAAGGCCTTGCTGTGTCTAATAAAGGAGGCTGCCAAAAAAGCAATTACTAGAAAATGGAAATCAAAATCTAAACCAACTATACTAGAAGTAGTGAATATAGTAACAGAGATAAAACAACTGGAATTGAGATCTTTAGAAAAGAGTAGAAGAAAACTACATAAAAATGGCAATTGTAGGAACAATACATACAAGGGAGGGAGGAAAGAGGTTTAAAGGTGGCAGGACTTAAATGGACTATGTAATGTTTGAGTTAGAAAGATTGGGTAGATTATAAGTGACGTATAATGTTTGCAACTGGGAGTATGTCAGTATGTCAGTATGGTTTGTAATGTAAAATGCTTACAATTAGGATTGTGTCTGTGTGGCTTGTTTTAATTTATATAAATGTATGACTGCCTATTTAGTAAGTGATGGTTTAATAAAGATATGTCCTGTTTAAAAAAGGCAGGAATTGAATAAAATATGTAACATTGCTTAGGTTATATGATATATAGCGATATATGTGAAGTATAATGTTTGTTATGCTAATATAGTTTGATTACTTTTATATGAATGCAAATGTGTCCATGTCACAAGTGACAATTCAATAAAGGTGTTAAAAAAAGAGTTGCTCTGTCTCTAATGCATGTTGTCACCAGTGTGTGGTGATGTCTTCACAGCACCACCAATGTGAAGTTAGTAACCCTCATTTTGTAAGACCTACTGCAGATAAAGCAGGTCATTATACTCTCTTGATACTCTCTCATCTCCTAAAATGACTTTAAAACAGACCACCTTATATTCCAAGCTGCTGACAGAGTGGTCCCAATACTATTCCTGAGAAAGGAGGGAGCAGGTCACTTTATAACCCCCTCCCCTCCTTATCATTTCAGTATAATTACAAATACATTGAACATCTTCAATAAAATAATCTCTGCCTTGTTACTTTAAGCAATTCATACAGAGATTAATTTTACTGTAATCTAAATTGCAAGGAAAACACAGTTTAAAATAAAACTGTTTCAAAATAGTCTTCCTGGCTTACTGTGAGGAAATATGAATATGTTTATTTAATTCTATCTATATCTATAGCTTTATCTACATCTATATATATAGCTATATCTATATATGTTTTGTGTGTGTGTGTGTATATATATATATATATATATATATATATATATATATATATATATGCATGAATATTTATATGCATAACTAAGTCAAACAAAAGTGACTTGCTACTAGATATATTTATTGCCTGTGGCATAATATTCCTGGTTTTAATAAGAGTATGCACTGGCTAATTGTGTCTTAGAGTAATATTGAAGTTAATCTATATTATTGTGTAAATGTTTTGTTACATAATTATAGAGATATAGAGTTATCTAATAAAATGTGCAGAAGTCCCACATAAAAATCCACATATTCAGCACCTAATAAAATGCGTACCTTCTTAAAAAGATAAATAATGTTTATTTTCCTGGAGTAGTTTACTAAGTTTGCTATTGCTAAAGCCACTTTACTCCAGTTCTTGACAAATTGGTGATAATAGAGTAACAGGTAATACAACATCACCTGGCTCTGCAGAATGCTGCCTTAACTGCATTTTACTTACATTTAACACCACTCCTGTCTTATGGTGAAAGTGGTCCTGTGATCACTAGATAGCAAGTCATATCTGAAGTTAATTGTATGCAAGAAAATGATTCTGCACTAAATTAAGGCATAAAATCACCTAGCTACCCATTACCTAGCCCTTCCTGCACTAGTGATATCCATTAGTGAACAAATGATTTGGTCTGTGGCTGTAAAAGATCGTGAAGTTTAAAGTCAAAGCGTATGGAAATTGATTTTACTGCAGAGACCTAGGACAATCAGCTGCTGAACCAAAACACTGCAGTAATCCTGGATTTGATTTCTACAGTATATCCTTCTCTTTGACTTTGAGCAGCTCTCTTAACCATACATTGCTCCTTGGGCACCCTACAGTGTGTCTAGTGGGCTTACCTTGTTCGAAATGTAGTTCATTTTGTCTGCCAGATAGCATAGTGGATTACAGTTATGAGCTGTTAATGAGCTGCTTTCTGCAGTTCAGAGTTTGAAACCCTCACCTTTATTTGCTGTGTGACTCTGTCAAATCACTTAGCCAGACAGTTCTCTGAGGAATCTAGGCTAAGGTTATTAGTGGTTCCTGAACAGCATTATTAATAACCACCTATGAACCTACTACTTTTCTTTGTCTTTATCAACAAATTTTCCTTTGACCTATCTCAGCTACCACACTCTATAGGTTATTAAAGGTCAAGTTATTTGCTCCCCCCCAAAAAAAAAAAACAAAAAAAAACCCCATAGAAGTAGAAGAAGATGTGCATATACAGTCTACTTGACAAATACAAGTGAACCTTATTCCTAGCATAAAAAAGGGCATGATCTTTGAGTCTGTACAAAACTACCCAAGCAGTACAGCTATTCAATCAAACCTTCCTCAGTATTTTAAACAATCTTATCCACCTAAGGAAAACACAAATTAAAGCAAAACAAATTACCTGGCTTTCTGTAGACACAAAGCAACTTCTCAAAAATAGGGATAGAGCCTGGTCCGACTATCAGAAGACAAAGTCTAAATCCTTCTTGCTTACTTATAGACAACTAAGATACCAGGCAAAAACTAAAATTAGAAAAGACAAAATAACTTACTATGCCTCTGTACAACAAAAGCACCAAAACGATCCTCAGAAATGTTGGGGAACAATAAAACAACTCCTTAACCCAGGTCAAACTGCTAACCAATCACCACCCCACCATCTTTGACAGCACTGCATCCCATTTTAACTTCCATTTCACAAACTCAGTACTGTCTCTAGTAAATCACAACAACTCACCCCTAACACTACCTTTAGGCACCCTCCCAAACCTCAACTCATTCACTATGAAATCAGTTCAAATGAATTCCATAAGACTAATCCTGCTGTTGATGCAATTGTGTACCCCATCTCCATTCTAAATAATAGATCGATAACTGAACAATACATACCTAAACTATGGAAAATATCTCACATTATACTCCTGCACAAAGGCAGCCCCACAGCAGGGCTATCTAACTAATGTCCTATAGCCATTCTACCCCATTAGCAAAAATTGTCGAAAAATGCATTCATAAACAACTTCTCGACTACCTATTAAAGAACAACCTTCTCTCAAACTCACAACACAGCTTTAGTCCTAAGCATAGGACCACAACAGCCCTAATCTGCTTTACCAATAAGATCAATGAGCTTAAAAACAATGGCCTCTTATTTTCATCAATCTTCCTCGACATGTCAAAAGCCTTTGACACTGTTTTGCATCAAAAACTTCTAAATGAACTAATGTCCATTAACCTCTCCCAAACAGCACTAGCACAGTTTCATAGCTACTTAAATGACCACCAGCAAGCAATTAAGTGGCAAAACATACTCTCTCCTCTTCTCCTTGTCTCAATGTGCATTCTGCAAGGCTCAGTACTCGGTCCACTCCTTTTCTCCATATTTACAACAATCTATACACTACTACTAACAATGCTACTATTATTCAATATGCTGATGACTCCTCCCTTATATGCTCAGCCCCAGCTCTTCCCAGACTCAGGGAAATAACACAAAAATCGTTCCTTGACATAGAAAAATAATTATCCACCCATCAGCACCCACACCCTCCGCAAAGGTAACCACCTTGAAAAACTTCTCCAAAGCTGACTTTGGGCTCCTAAAAACAGAGGTGGCTAACTTCACGGCACCCATGCTAATGGAAAATAGCTGCATGACTGCCAAATCATACACCAATGCACTATATGAACATGCACATAAATGCATGGAACTAGTCATACCCAACAGAGCCAAGACACTCTCCTCCAAAAAAAAGGAAGCCAATCTGGTGGTCCCTTCCCATTAATAAACTCTACAATAGAAGGAAGAAACTGTTGCAGAAAAAGGTGAAGTCCCTAAACTGAAAAAACTCCTTTATTAGACTCAATAAAAAGTTGAGCTCCCTCATCAAATCTTCTAAAGCCAGCTATGAAGGCAGAATTGTGGCAGACACTAAAAACAATCACAAAGCCTTCTATAGTTATATCAAGAACCTCCACGGCAATAACCAGATTTGCTCTGAGTTACTGCACAATGGTGCCTCCTATACTGAGTCAACAGATAATACCAACATACTGGCCGACAGATTCAGTGCTAACTTTACCCATCATTCCTCCCCAAAGGACCAATCACAATACTGGAAGAATGCCAGGCACCCAGCATTACTGCAGCACAGGTCAAAGCTGCATTGTCCAAGGCCAAGAATACAGCTTCCATGGGACCCAATAATATCCCTGGCTGTGTTCTGCATCAACTACAAAGTGAACTGGCACCACATCTGTGTGACCTGTTCAGTCACAGCCTCACCTCAGGCTTTGTCCCTACCAAATGGCACACTGTTACTGTCATCCCTCTCCATAAAGGTGGAGCAACTACAGACCCTGGGAATTATCACCCCATTAGCCTGACGAGTCTGATATGTAAAGCTATGGAGCGTATCATCATGGACCTGATTAATAAAGATATAGGAAATCTCCAAACTCTAGACCCCACACAATTTGGCTTTGTGAAAGGGTGATCATGCCTGCTCAACCTGGTTGACTTTTTTGAGTCAGTCACCAGGGCTATGGATGAAGATAAGGCAGTGCATATAGCCTACCTCGATCTGGCCAAGGCCTTTGATACCATTCTTCACTCAGACTTCCCATACATGTCAAGCAGAGCACCTCGCTGCCCCTCTTCAAGAGAAATCTTGATGAGTGGATGGGTAATAGAAAGTTCACTCCAGGGATCACTCCAGTGGCGCTACTTGATAGAGGTACTGGGAACTAACATTGGGTGGCAAAATGCAAGGGCACTTCTATGGTCTAGGCTTGTAAAGGCTCAAGGGCCATTAGCCTAGTACACACCATCTTTACTAAAGGCAAAACAGAGGTAACTCAATTCCACTTCACTATCTATTCATCTAGCAATACCAAAATAGAACCAGAAGAACACACAAAACTTCTCAGAGTAACAATCAATAACTCACTAAAATTTAACAAACATTTGGCTTTAACCATTAAAAAGGTGCATATTAAGCTTGGTACTCTCTATAGAGCAAAACCTTTCCTCATCAACTGCACTAGACAGACCATAGCAAGAACACATCTCCTCTCCACTCTGCTATACACCTTACCCATCTTTACTAATATAAGAAAACCTGACCTGAACAAACTCTGCTATAACAAAACAGCTAGATTCGCCCTAAACCTCCCAACTAGAACTCATCACTGCTCTGCTCTACAAGAACTAAACTGGATCAAACTTCCTAACCTCCTCCACTTAATCCATGTAACTATCACACATTTTGTCATCTACAATCCAGACTACTTCCCAGCTCTCAAAGAACTAGTACAGCATTACAACAGCAATAGAGCCTTAGGATCCTCAGGTAAATTTTTACTAAACACCACAAAAGCCAGTAACAGTTTTGGTGAATCCCTCTTCTTGTACTAAATATCTGAGATCTGGAACTCTATTCCACAACAAATTGTAAACACTACTAATACAAAAGAATTCAAATCGCTCCTCAAAAACTACCTAAACAACAACTGGCTCTGCTCTTGCTCCCCAGGATGACCAATCACCTCACACCTCTCCAGTCATCCATTGAACTCTTATACCTACATCTACTATCCAAGTCTTAAATTCTTCTACTCTTCTCTTCCTACAGAAATATAGACACATTAAATAAATAATCCCTCTATGCTTTTTAGATGCTACTCACAGCTCAGACATCTCCTTAACTATCTCTAGCTTCCTTCACTTCCACTTTTCTTTCCTCTTGCCCTCCACCTCAAGATCAGCTTAGTATACACAACTGTTATTTAGTATAACTGTGATTTAGTATAACTGTTATTTAGTACAACTATGATTTAGTATAATTTCCTTATCCTCTCTGCAACACGGCTTTTAAATGCTGAACTATTTTATGAAATATTCTTGCATTTGTATTCATGTTCTCTAATGTACATTTTTATCCTATGGCAGGTAATCACTATATAACTGTATTTTAGTTTCATTGTAATGGCACTTTTCTCCCTGGGCTTCCACTGAAAAGGGGTAATTTGACTCAGTTGGCCTTTCCCGCTAAACAAACGTAAAATAAAATAAAATAAATAAATATTCTTGGTTCCCTAAATTAGCATATTATACAGCTGGATAACACAAGCTGAAGAGGACACGGTATTGTACCCTGAGGCAATGCTCAGGTCTGCTCTGAGCTAGTACAAAATGGAACAAAATACACTGACCCCACTGACATTGCCAACATCTTGGCTGACAGGTTCAGTGCAAATCCCCCCCCTCACCACCTGCAGGGCCTATTACTATTCCAGGGGATTGTGTAACTCCAATTATTACTGATACATTGGTTAATAAGGCTCTATCTAAAGCTAAAAACACTGCCTCCATGGGACCAGATGGTGTCCCGGGCTGTGTCATATGCGAGCTCCAAAATGAATTAACCCAACATCTGAATACCTTGTTCAGTCTCACCCTCTCGACAGGATATGTGCCCATAGAATGGTGCACAGCAACGGTGGTTCCGCTGCACAAGGGTGGGCCCACAACCGACCCTGGGAACTACCGACCAATAAGCCTGACCAGTCTGATCTGTAAGGCAATGGAGTAAATCATTGTGGAACTCCTAAATGGAGAGATTGGGAACCTCTAAACACTTGACCCCACAGAGTTCGGCTTCGTCACGGGCAGATCATGCCTCCTGAACCTGATGGACTTCTTTGAGACAGTTACTCAGGCTATAGATAAGGGAAAGGAGGTACACATGGCTTACCTTGACCTTGCTAAAGCATTTGACACCATTCCCCATTCGGGTATTATTGATAAACTCACCAACCTGGGCATAAACCCTTACGTCACAAGATGGATCGGAAACTGGCTCTCAAACAGATCCCACAAAGTAAGAGTAGCGTGATCTATGTCCAAATCCAGACCAGTAACGAGCGGTGTGCCTCAGGGCTCTGTCCTGGGGCCCCTCCTGTTTGGCATATATTTCTCAGAAGTACAGGCAAGCACTGAAGGGCTATGGCTGACCAAGTTTGCAGACAACTGCAAACTGGGTGCTATAATAGAGCCTCCAGCCAACATGGATATCCTCCAGAAGGGCCTTAATGAGACTGATGCATGGTGTCAAAGCCATGGTCTCAAGCTAAATGCTAAAAATGCATTGTAATCCCCTTTGGAAAAAACAGACTACCCGTGAACTACCACATAGAAGGTAACCCCCTGAAATCTGAAGAAGTAATAAGGGATCTAGGGACCCAAGTAGATAGTCAGCTTTCCTTTGATAACCATGTTGCCAAGGTGGTTAGAAAATCCTTCGATGTGACCCATCTGATCACGAAAGGGTTCGCATCAAGATCTAAGGATGTAGTGGTGCCCCTCTACTCTTCCCTCATCAGACCCATTATTGAGTACAATGCACCAATTGGAATGTACATGGCCAGGCATCACCAGCAACTGGAGAGACCACAGAGGTACCTCACTAAGAGGATTACTGGCCTCAAATAGTTGCCTTATGCAGCATGATTGAAAAAACTAAGGCTTTTCTCTGTTGCATACCGCCTTCTCAGAGGTGATCTCTGTCTAACATACAGAGCCATGTCCAACCCAGAACTGTTGAACATGCTCCATCTTAGCAAAACCAAATCTACTCAAGCTACATGCTCTAGGGATATAAACCTCAGCACAACAATGAATAGAACATGCTGGAGGGATAGATTCCCTTTGCAAAGACTTCCCTTGCTATGGAACAAGGTCCCGATCTACAGCAGAGCCCCTCACTATCACTCTTCAAGAGGAACCTTGATGAGTGGATGGGTAACAGAAAGTTCACACCAAGGATCATACCAACAGCTATACTAGATAGAGGCCAAGGGTACTAGCTGCTAGATCAAGGGCCTAGGGAACTAACCAAAGAGGCGGTGAATACCACACAATGTGGCTTGGCTTTAGCAAAGGCTTTTGTACTCACTTGAAAAAGCTCAGGATTATCCTGAGCGAAAGCGCTTGTGTTTATTTTCTCTTGGACCTACTTGAATAAAGGATTTTCGTATTCTACATCAGCTCTTGGTTTTTTGTTCCTGGTGGCTGTGGAGTCGTGTTACTTGGCTAATATATGCCTTCGGGCAGATAGCCCAGTACCTACCTATGATCCTATGAACCTATAATGCAAATATCACTATCTTTTCTCTATTCTGCCATTGTAGTATTAATGTGAAAGTTAATTAGGGCTGCCAACTGTTCAAAACTTGGAAGTTTGACCCACTTCTGTTAACAGCTAAAGTTAAGGTAGAAAAGGCTAGACTGTTTAAAATAAAATTGCAAACATTTGAAGTTGGAGAAGTGGGGGGGCTTTTTTTTTTGATAAAACATAGAGAAGTAATCATTTATTTAGTGACCCGTGTATTATTCATTTAAATTATATAAATATAAATATTTATATATATATATATATTAAATTATATAAATATAAATATTTGCATATATTATATAAAATATAAATTATTCATTTAGTGACCCATATATGTGATACATGAAACTATGGGAGTGAAATATACAATAGGATTTACTCAAGTTAATATTTAAAGAAGGGATTAAATTCAAAGTTAGATTGTTTCTAAAAGGAAGCTCAGTTGGTTACAGAGAAGTCAACCAAGTTAATTCAGTTTACACAGACTTATAACATTAACAGAGCTATTCTCAGTCTTAGATGTTTTGACATCTGTGAAAGTGCCAAGAACAAATGGTATTCCATTTGACTTTTACAAAACATTTAAGAAGAATCTAGCAGTCATCGTATTATTGTACTTTCTTAGAGTGAGAAGGTAAAGAGACATTTCCCGATGGGACTGATTTGTAGAAAGTCTTACCTGGGATTTCATTAACGTGTGTGTATGCTTTGCGCATGCTTGCTTGGTGTTAGTGCAATGAGCAGTGGTGCTCATTGAATATGCAAGCGGCTAAGAAAACCTACACATTCAGCAGCACCTGTTCATGGCCAGCACAAGTGTTAGTAGTCACACAGATGTGCACGGAGGCTTGAGCACACTATATACACAACAGGTTGTGTATATACCCAAAACCAGTAAGCCAGCACACATGAACAGCATAATGCAAGGCAAGAGCACTTAAATGAAATAATTAAGAGGCAGAGAAAGCTAAAATGAAGAAACTGTATACAGGTGTAGTTAGATTACAGCATGAATATCAGTAGTTAAATAAATATTTTTATTTCTACAAGTAATCCTTTTCACTTAGTGATGTACATAAAAATGAAATGCTGACAAAGGATGTGAGAGAGACATAAAGGTAACAGTGTAACAAAGAGAAATGAATGTGATCAATGTTTGCAAATTGCTACATTTAGGTGGTATCTGCATATACTGCAGTTACTGCATATCAGATATGTATCCAGAAAGTTATCTGTTGTAACCAATAGTGTGCTGTATTGCCCACCTATTATGTAAAAAAAAAATAAATGAATCCTACAACTGTTATCTCATGAGATTGGCATTTTTTGGCCATCTGTTCTCACTTGTAACCATAGAAAGCAGATTGTAAATTTACACATGTATAAGTCAAACGTGTTTTATATTAATGTAAATTTTAAACAGTAGTATAAATTGAGTCATAAAACCTAAATGAATGGTTGCTACAATAAATATTCATTGGTGTGCTCAGTAATATTTGAGTTACTCACATGGTTACATTGAGGATGCCAAGCTACACTTGTTTGGCATGTGTTTGGAAGTACTCTGCCATTATGATGCACATTGTGGGAGTGATCAAAGATAATGTCACATCCACATGATTGATGTTAGAGCATGTATACAGGTTAAAGAATCGCCTTATGTGTATGAGGAAACTATACTGATGGTTGTTATGGCAGTGTACACAACTGTGACAATGTGGAAATATTGAGCAGAATCTCAGACATGTGCAGTCATTTCAATAATAGTATTAAGCCATGAAAAAATCATTTTTAACAATGTATATGCTGTGAATTGTATGTTTGTGACTATTCATGCATACCATTTATGTATGTAGAAAAATACAGAATGACATGACACATACACAGATATCTTACCTTAACAAGGATATAAACAGAAAATTGATCTGAACATCAACTACCCAACACAAACACATAAGAAAGTATCATAGTACAGACACATTAACACGTGATGATTTTGCAGCATGTCACACATTATGTTGTATAAGCCCTCATCTCCTATAAAGCCCTAGAATATGCACAAAAGAATGCCATTAATATGTAAATGTTTGTATGAAGTCATGTAATATGTATTATTATTATTATTATTATTATTATTACTGGGGAAATGAAAAAACCTTGTAAGCATTCATTGACATACTCAGTATTTGTAACCTGCCAGACTTGAAAACATGCCAAGGGCAGATCTCAGAGAGATGTGTATCAACCACTGATGCCTCAAACAAGGCATATTTAATGTGTCATGAAGAACACACTTGAAGAGATTATATCAGTATTCTATTATAATGGGTACAATTGCCCTAAAATGGAGTGTAAGACCCCCAAAAATGTGGCCCCCTTACTGTGCCATATCTGTGTTATTTGCCAAACCATTCCTGTTTGTCACAATTGTCTGACAGACAGATGTTATCATATTCAAACCCCTGTGAATGATGCAACATACTCTTACAAAGCTGTGTATTAACTGGGTCTGCCACAGGAGAGAATAATGCATAAAGTAAGAAAAGGCTTTTGATGTTAATTTATCCAATACAATTGATAGAAATAACTTGATACAGTGTTGTATATGTCACATCAGTATATTCGCATAATGTTGTCCTTTGTTAGAATTTGTTAGCCACCCATGTAGGTCCACAAGCTAATAAGATGTGTATTAACCACATGTACCACAAGGGAAGTTTTACTACAACTATGAGTCACACCCTATGTGAAGATAAGGCATCATATCATTGTGTTACAAAGCAGTTGTCTGAGGTAAAAGTGATGGTGGAATGCTTCTCACACTGTAATTTTATACAGTACAACTGTGGTGGATGTCATTCATGCATAGCAGTATACTAACACACACTAATACTATTCAGTGACTGCAGGGTTTGAACACCTACCTATGTGACCACGGTTACACTTCATAATTTTGAATTACTGAAATCCCAAATTTCAGTAACCCGTGACCATAAAGGTGAAAACCAGAATGCCGAAAGTGCATAAGAGCGAATTCAAATATCTTGAATCTGCACTTATGCATTTCCGGTATGTCGCGTGTAGTGTTACGGTGCCTGAGATTGCAGGTGAGTGAGTGTTTGTGTGTGCTTTTGTACATTGTATGTGTGGGTAAGTGTAGGGAGGTGTAAGTGTGAGTGTTGGACTTGTTGGTGTTTGTGTATGTGTGATGTGCATTTGTGTGCGAGCGAGTGGAGGATGGCATGGTGTGAGTTTTTTTTTTTTTTTATGTTATGTGCGACCTTGGAGTTGTATATATAAGTAGGGGGTGTGTGGGGGGCACAGCCCCCCACATGGGGGTTGCAGGGAGGGCTTGCCCCCTAGCTTATATGTAGTGTAGGTTTGTGTGGTTTGTGTGCTGTGGATGGAATGGTGTGTGTGTGTGTTATGTGGTATATGGTGTATGTATGTTTGTGACTGTGTGATTCGGGATTGTGGATTTTGGTATTGTGAATGGTTCGACTTTATAGTCTCAGATTACTGAAATTCGGGATTTCAGTAATTCGAGATTATGAAGTGAAACCATGACCACATAAGCTACATGATATTGTGTAGACTGCTTGGTTTACCTTCATAATGTCGATCACGTAATGTCGACCCCACTTCCGCAAATACTGAACTGCGATGTCACAAAACTTCAAACACCGAATTTCTGAACTGCAAAATCTCACCCCCTTTTTGACCCATGTTAGCACTGGTTTGTAGGTGTGGCATGGTCGGAAATGTTGAAATTCGAAGTATTTTCAACATTCAAAAGTTTTCACGGTTCTGGTTTTGTGGAAACGGTTCGATGATGTGTCCATTCAGTAATACACGATCAACATTATGAAGGTAAACCAGACTGCCTGTAGCATGGGAGAAGTCATACTACTATTGAGAGATACTGTAAATTTGAAGGCATTACATCACCTTATTGCTTCAAGACATATGTGTTCCTGTAGTTTGGTTAAAATTGAAAATTGTGGCCTGTGTCCTTGCCACAAAATATTATAAGATTCTAGGTACATGCAAATACACATGTTGCATAATGCAGTCATCACTGTAATGGTAAAACGATAATCAAGCACAGTGTGCAGAAAATTACAGATTCCAACTCATGGCTTACTAAAGCAACAAGCTACAGAACATTGTATGATTTCCCCATGCCACAGGAGAAGGCTTACTTCTACATTTAGAAAAGGCACATTTCAACAAATTGCATCATTGGTTTTCAACAAAGAATCTGTCTAGGCTAAAATGAACAGAAAGTATTGAAAAAGAAATTTCCAGCTATACATATGCATGTACAGATCAGATATGTGGGTGGCAACATTGTTACCTACATATGAATTCACACTCATACTAACATAACTGAGTCTAAGGAGTAATGCCTGGTTTTAAACCAACTACCTAAGATCACAAGTTAGAGAACATGAATTGCAAGTGCAGCATGAGATGTTGGTTTGCAACTGTCACAGTGCACTTCTGAATGGATGGCATCACCACTATTTTAATAGGGTAACGTGTCAGCTAAAAGAGATGATAGTGGTGAGAGACCCCACTAAAACTGCACAGCTGAAGCCATTTATGCACATCTCAGGGTTCTCTCCTGGACATGGGTAGTCCTTGCTAGAAAAACTTTGGGCATAGACGATATCTCTCATTTAGTATTATATTGGGATTTAATGGCTAAGCTTGTAAAGACCCTCAGGTCAATAGTCTAGTAACATCCTATGAACCTATGACAAAGTCAAATATGCACTCACAGTACTCACTCACTACAGGATTCAAACCACCTACCTGTCTATTTACACAATCCAGAGAGCATAGTATCAGCAGTCAACACCACAGAAGTCTGATCACAATTCTGACATAGTGCACTTTTGAAATCATTTTTATATCAGTGTATTGGTAGAAATGTGTTTTGTCTTGGGATGCTATACATTGATTGGGGTGCTCTTTCCTAGTGTAATTTAAATAGTGCCTGATTTGAGCCACCTCCCTTTCTAGTTACATAATCTAGATAGCACAGCATCAAAGGAAAGCACCACAGAAGTTGGATTACAAAACTGAAAAAGTGCACACTTGAAAGGATGTCATCATTGTGTTGCATGGAATGTGTTTTGGCTAAAAATGCAACAGATGATGGAGGAGTAGTTTCCCAGTGTAAACATGTTTTATGGATATTCTGACGCTGCCAGTTCAGTCTGCTAGTACAGACAGATACACAAATATATAATATTTATGCAATGCTGGATTTCAACCACCTACCTATTTAGTTACATTAGCTAAAGAACACTGTATCAACTGCACATGCCACTGGAGAAGTCAGACTTCTACTGTGAGATAGTGCACTTTTGAAAAGATGACCTTGTCATTGTGTTGCAGAGAAGATATCTGTGTTAAAAGTGGGATAAAGTGACAGGGGAGTCCTGAGTCCTATACTCAGTTTAATTGTTTCAGTTGAGTGGAAGTGGATACAGCACGTCTGTTGTTAATACCACACTTACCTCACACTACAGCCACACACACACACAAGTCCACCACTGCTGGAGCTGAACAACCTATCAATCTAGTTTCACAATCTAGAAAACTCAGAATAAACCACAAGCACAACAAGACAAGTCAGACTTCTATAGTGAGAGAGTGCACTTTTAAAAGGGTAACCTAATCAGTGTGTTGCAGAGAAGATGGAATCTTTTGATGGAGGACTACTCACCCACTTTAAATGTTTCCCCTGTGTGCTGTGTGGAAGGGTATATATCAAATGCTTGGGTTAATGCAGTCCTAACTGGTAGTACAGACACGCGCACACACACACACACACACACACACACACACACACACACACACACACACACACACACACACAGACGCACACACAGATGCACACACGCACACATGCACATGCGCACACACACGCGCACACACACATGCGCACACAAGCACACACACGCACATACACGCACACACACACACACACACACACACACACACACACACGCACACACACACACACACACACACACACACACACACACACACACACACACACACACGTGCAAATGCACACACACACACAGACACACGCACACACACACGCACATGCACATGCACACACAAACACACACACACACTCACACACATGCACACACGTGCACACACGCACACGCACACACACACAAACACACACACACACACAAATGCACACGCACACACACATACATACACACACTCACACACACACACACGCACACGCACATACACACAAACACACACACGCACAAATGCACACGCACATACACACACACACGCACATGCACACATGCACACACACACACACACACACACACACACACACACACACACACACACACACACACACACACACACACACACACACACACACACACCTAGGCGCTCATGATACTCAGTCAATACACTATTTGAACCCCTACCTATTTATACAATCTAGAGAACACATTATTGACTACAAGTGCCACAGGAGAAGTCTGAATTTAAATGTGTGATAATACACATTTGTAAGGATTTCCATCACTGTGCTGCAGAGAAACTATTGCACATCACAGGTTTGGGTGAAAAGGCTTCTATCATGACAGGCAGAGGAAACAGCAGTGTGCTGATCACAAGTTACATAATGCTCAGATAACATATCTATCCTGTCATTCATGTGGTAGTGTAAGTGACATGCACCTGTTTCACAGTATGATGTTTTGATGACAATCACACTTGTGAAACAATGGATTGACAGCTAAGCATTCATTACTGTAAAGTTCGGGATGATTTTATGCTAAGATTATCATTTGTTGTTTCATTTACAATCGTATTTGCTCATGTTTGGACAATGTGCAGTGTAAATGCAGACAAGTCAAAGTATGACAGTATACTGTTCAATACCAATGATGAAGTATGTGTGAAAAAGGCTACACAGTATTGTAGATCATTCCCCAGTGTAAGTGCTGTCGTGCAGACATGACTTTACAGAATGAAGTGTTAGTCAACATCACAGTGAAATCCATGTATCTTTAGTACAGTAGTCCATTAGCACACACAGAAGTAACACAAGCCACTCACATTACTTTAGGAGTGCACTGCTGACAAGCTGTTTTGCACAACTGATGGCAAAGTATTAGCACATGCATATTTTATCCTGATGTGTTGAACTTAGAATGGGAATTAGCAGTAGTGTGAGGTGCTCCATGCCAGCCTTCACACAAATAAGGAGTATAGACATACAAACAAGTCTGATTCTGATGAAATCCAGAAGAGATATGTGTTATGTTAATGTTTTTTGTGTCAGGATTTACAGATTTGTTATGATACTTGCAGTACATTACACATTATATGCATGTTACACAGCCATCATATCTGTTGACTGTATATGTATCTGAGGCATGTTTCACTTTATGTGTCATAATTAATATCATTTAGAAGATGGATGGAAACGAAACCACATTGATCCTAACAACTTATGTTTGTGTAGCCGCAGCATTGTTCTTATGTGCCTATTGTACTGTGCTTGTTAACACAAAAAGCCTTGATTATAAATGTTGTTTGGCTTTTCCCGGTTAGGGGCCGCCACAGCGGAACTCCGGTCCACTAATGACTGGCAGTAGATTTTCACGACGTTCAACCTTCAATGAAGGCACGCCCATTTAGTCATGTCTTTCGAATGCCCACCCAACCGCGGGGAGGACATGCAGACTCCACACAGAAGGCACTCCCCACACTCCAGCCGAGAATCGAATGGGAGAACCTCTTGCTGTGAGGCAACAATGCTACCGCTGCACCACCGCGGAAGGCCTTGATTATAAATAATGATGCAAATTCATTTCTGGGAAGATATAAGCATTTTGTGAATGATTATGAAACACATGATAGACCAAGCACATTTATGCTGGTGGAAACCCAGGCCAGGGAAACACTGTGAAACAGAGAAGTTTGTAAATAGCATGCTTCATAACACTACTTACAGTTGCAGTATCCCATATGGAGTACATTTAATTCTACAACCTGTTCAACATAGGATAATAACTATCTCCTCACAGAGCTGTCAGTCTGCCTTTTCATATTACAGTGCATATAAGGGGCAGCACCCGAACGCAGCCGAAGGCAAGAACTTACATGATTTTGCCATAAGATGGGTACTGCCATTCCCTATAAGTTACTGGTGCTTCTTAGCATCAGGCATTGAGCAAATGCTGAGGAAAAAGGCTATGACAAAAGGGGTGGGAAGAGGGAGAGACTTGCAGACAAGGCTAGAGACATACAGCTTTGTTGATGGGACATTTCTGCACATCATCGTGGTGTGTTACTCTTAGGTTGCCATCATGAGTATTCTGCCAGGCTCTGCACATACAAAGGGAAAAGGTAATGGGTGACAAAAGCCAAACCTTGGAGACAATTTTTAAATACTGCTCTTATAAACTTACAGTTTTTCTAAGATAATGAATTTTTTGACCTATATAAAGTCTGAAAATCAAATGTATGGTATTACTTAATGGCTTCATTCCTCAATGGTTTTTGGGCTGAACACACTTTAGAGATATTATTCTGCACAAAAAAGTGTTTCCAGTATAGATCAAGAAGGGGCAGGAGAGTGGACACATGATGAGGTAATAAGGAAGATAGTGGTGGGTTCATAACATATGTAGCATGCAAGAAAAACTACCACCAACTTCCCAGAACAGCAGAGTCCAACAAAAATAAAACCAAATAATCCAAGAACACTGATGGGCCCAAAGAAGGCATGACTCTCCAGGTTAAAGCTTACTTTGTTGTAGGTCATAAGCGCTTTTTCAGCTGCTGCTCTACATCAGATAACAAACACACTATACCAAACTAGCTTTTAAACAGAGAAGTGAAACAGTGTAGAATCACATGACCACAACATTTAAAGAAACACAGCTAAAATATATACTATTTAAACAGCACATAAAACATGTACATATAAATGCAACATAAAAACTATATAAAAACTGTATAAAACTTCCTATAAGCAGAAAAAGTGCTGATTTAGCTAACAAGTAAACAAACATACAGTATATAATATTTCAGACGCAAAGACAGATACTCTCATCTGGCTAGTGGTCTTGACTTCAGTTTGGGTTTAATGGGTACAAACTCATTCAACCCATGCCCAACCCCCCCCCCCCAGTGTTATACCACATGATTTGAAAGATACACAGCATTTTTTGAGTGATTTATACACTCATTTGGAACAATCTACTCTTGCTACCAGGGATTTGTTGGTGGTCACTTTAGATGTGACTTCTTTATTTACGGTTATACCAAATGACTTGGGTTTGGATATGATGCAAGATTTTTTGAGGCTGCATTCACAGTTTGATCAGTCAGAGGGTATGTTTGTCAATGTTCTACTGCAGTGTGTATTAGAGACTAATGTGTTCTTGTTTAATGAAAGAATCTTTTGGCAACGGAAAGGCGGGTTATGGGCACATCTTGTACCAATAGCTACGCCAGTTTGGTTATGGCTGTATGGGAGGACAAATATATTTTCAATGGAGCTTATAAATAACAAGTAGTATTTTACAGAAGGTTTGTTGATGATTTGTTCCTTCTGTGGAATGGAACAGAAGAACTCAGGGAATTTGATAAATATATTAACAATATTACAACATTTTTAAGATTTACTTCTAATGTGTCCTCTAGTAAAATAAGATTTCTTGGTTGTTACTGTAGAGATGGATGGTGATGGACGTTTGTTCACTAGATTATATAGGAAGTCCTGTTATGTAAATAATTTGTTAGCTAGAGACAGTATGCACCCCCACATTTTTCAGAATGCTGTCAAGAACCAAATATTTAGAGCTTCTAGGCTCAATGTCTGGGACAGTAACTTTGACAACCAACTTAATACTTTACACATGGAATTGGTTGATAGAGGCTATGATACACACAATATTGCAAGGGACGTAGGTGAGGTGCAGTCTCTTAGATCTAGCACAGCTAAACCTTATTTTTCTAGAAAGACACACCTGGTAGTGAAGGACAAAAGAAAATAATATACGCTTAGGGTTCCCTTATATAATTCCTCTGATGTTTCTTCTTATATGAAAGTTATTAAGAGACACTGGGGTATTTTAACAAAGGACCGTGATGTTAGTAGGTTGATAGACACTACTCCCAGATTTCTTTTTAGAAATATGAAATCATTGAAAAAGCAGCTTTGTTACCCCAGCATGGATTCTGTGCAGCATAGAAATAAAGTTACAGTTTTCTGTGGTAGGTATTTAATGTGCTCATACATTGATAGCAGTGCGAAATGTACACATCCAGACCAAAAAGGGATTATGAGTTTCATATATTTGCTACTTGTAGCACAGAACATGTTGTTTATCTAGCTTCCTGCAAGGAATGCTCTAAGTTCTACGTAGGAAAGACTGATAGAGGTTTACGGGAGAGAATAAAGGAGCATGTTTATTATATACAGACTGATAGGGGTTTACGGGAGAGAATAAAGGAGCATGCTTATTATATACAAAAGGGAAGCACAACTAGTGCTTTGTCAAAACATGTACTGGCCACTGAGTCTAGGCACACATTCAAATGTCTTGTTATTGTTAGAGTCTATGAGACTATACGGGGAGGAGATATAAGGAATCAAACAGAAAAGATGGAAGTTAAATGGATTATCAAGCTGAGGGGAGATTTTGGGCATGGGTTGAATGAGCTTGTACCCATTAAACCGAAAATGAAGTCAAGACTACTAGCCAGATGAGAGTATTTGTCTTTGCATCTGAAATATTATATATATTTGTTTTTTTGTTAGCTAAAATCAGCATTTTTTTTTCTTATAGGAAGTTTTATACAGTTTTTAAGTTGCATTTATATGTACATGTTTTATGTGCTGTTTAAATAGCATATATTTTAGCTCTGTTTCTTTAAATTTTGTGGTCATGTGATTCTACACTGCTCACTTGTTTGGTATAGTGTGTTTGTTATCTGATGAAGCAGCAGCAGCTGTGAAAGTGCTTATGACCTACAATAAACAAAAAGTTTTAACCTGGAGAGTCATGCCTTCCTTGGGTCCATCAGTGTTCTTGGATGATATGTAGCACACAGTTACCCACATACTATTAATATGGAAAACATTACATAATTGGATGGCATATCTGTGGATTTGAACCCTTGACAGTCTCAAACAAAAAGTGTAAAAACTGGAAGATTATCTTAGATCACCACATAGGAACTCATACTTAATTATTCTGAAATCATTTTGCTTACCTCTATATTTTACTTATTTTTTATTGTATTTCACATATTGTACTACTTTATTATTGTCTTAATATTTGTAACCATTGTTCAGTTTTTTAATTCTCTTTATGTTTACTGTGGAGCTTTTCTCCCTGGGCCTCCGCTGAAAATGGGCCCATACACAGTCAGACTTTCCCGGTAAACAAATGTCAAATAAAATTAAATACATAAATTAATAAATTAAAAATTCAAGACATTTTTGAGGACACTGACAACCAACTGAAGAAAGGAAGAATATAGGCATTTTAACAATCCTTAGGGTATATGTGACACCAGGCAGCCAAATAGTTATCGAAGAGTAAGTGTATCACATTTTAGCATTTTTAGTCTGGAATGGACTTAAGCATATTTATGTGGAAGTAACTGTAGTACTACAGTCTAAGGCAAAAACTCACCTGTTTTTGCCATAAGACATGAAATACTATTTACCATCAGTTAGTACTCTTGTTCGATGCCAGTCATCATGCAAATGCTGAGAACACAGACTGAGAAAACAGAAAGGGGTTACAGAGAAATAATGGAGGGGGTTGAGAGAAACAAACATGAAACCTCTCTGCTTACTGGTCACTTCTGGCTATCTTTGTTGTGTGTTACTCCTGGGTTTGTCATCATCATTATTCTGTCATGATATCTACAATAAAAATTTCCCAACAGGGAGCAAGCAGAATAAGAGAGAATGGTGTGTTAATAACATATGTAACAAAAATTAATCACAAAATGGTCATTTAAAAAACGTTCAGTAATACTTTGACATACCTTTGGATTCCACCTCTGACACTAGGCAGGAAGCAGTCTACAGACTTGAGCATGATCTCAGCACACCACAAAATTGAAATCAAATAACAAACTAAAGCAAAGGAGAATATATGTATTAACCTTCTTCACAGTTATGACAATTGTACAATCCCATAAGGAGTATATTACATCCAGCAACATAATAAATATGCAAGAAGTAAAAAAGTGATGAGACATATGGGAGGAACAGAGAGAGAGAGAGATGAAGACAAGGACAGAGATGGAGAAAGGGTGAGATACATACAAACAGTTTTGCTTCTGGGCCACTTCCAAACATCTTTGTGGTGTGCTACCCTTAGGTATGTTATCCTCATTATTCTGTCATGCTCTGTACGATAAATTGTTTTCAATAGGAAAACATGTAGAGGTTGAAATGTAGAAATATGATTAAGACATAAACAGGAGAATGGTGGGTTATTAAGATATGTAGCCGACAGCTGCCCTCATAATAATTCATAATAATATAAAAAACTTTAAATAATGCTTTGACATACTTCTGCGTTCAAATCCTTGACACTATGCAAAGAGTAGTCTACAGACATGAATTTTCTCAGGTCGACATACAAAACCTCATAGTTCACAAAGTTAAAATAACTTCTTTGAAGGGACAGTGACATAAAAATGAAGCAAGGCAGAATGTAGGCATTAGGCTTCATCACAGTAATAACATTTGTAACATCGCATAAGGTGTACATTACATCCATCAGACTAATAAATGTCTCACAATAGTGCTTTAAGTTTGTATTCCTATAGCACAGTGGGGTTAAGCATAGTTGCATGATGATAACCTTCCCAGTGCAGTCTAAGGCAAAAACACCAATTTTTGTCATAGGACATGGAACACCATTCACTGTCACTTAGCATTTTTTTTATTTTTGTTTTTGTATGGGCCATTTCTGGCCATATGGGTTGTATGTGATTATATTTTTTGACCAGATTAAATGTATGAAAGAGGGGTTGCTAAGACAAGGCTACCAATGGATGGCAAGCAGAGGGGAGGACACAGGGGAAGGAAAAGAGGAATGTGCAGGATGGTGGTGGGAGAGTCACCATAACAAGGATGGGTGACAACAGCAGAATAATATTGTATAACCAATTGGACCAATTCAAGTGTGTCAGGAAGACATGTAGGCAAAATGTAGAGCTATGTGTGGGGTATCTTTTTATTGTTTGTTTGTTTTCTCGTTTTATAGACAGAGATGACTGTTGGGGAAGGTGCTTAGGAATAAGAGGGTCAGGTAGGTAGGGTAGCTTAGTTAGCAGGCACAGACTAATAAAACATAAAAGACAGACAAGGATGGTGATAGTCAGAAAAGGATGTAGGACACCATGATTTGGGATAGGTAGTAGATATTGGAGGTGCATCCGCTTCCAGCTAGACCACAATGAGAATCTAATTCTCACCCTCAAAACTGTCATCACTGTCCCCTGGCTCAATTCCTTGGGCCAGATCTGGATGTGGCATGAATTTTGCAGTCTGATGCAGGACCTCTACAACTCTGCTGATTCAGGTACCAAGATCTCTCTCCATGATATTCTCCACTAGACCTGTCAGCTCCTGACAGGTGGCAAAGTTACCTCTAGTACTACTTCTGGAGAGTACCACCAGCAGCCAAACAAGAGCCACATCACAAAATTGGGGCAAGTAGAGCAGGGGTTGTGGCAGCAAAACTGTCAAGTTGTGCTGCCTGTGGTGGTGCCACTGCAGCCAACTGTAGCTTAGTCTTGCACGGAAGCAGATGTTTAGGGGCAGGGTGGCAGAGCACCATGCATATTAATTAAGGTGCACTGAGTGAGCTCCTAATCTTAGATGGAGCATGAAAGAGGGCAGGGGGCGTGTCTGAGAGCAGAGCTCTCAGAATATATATGCCCCTGCAATGAAGAACAACAGAAAGCCCTAAAAGAATGAGTGAGACCGCTCATAGGTATACGCATACCCCCAGCAGCATCCCCCCACGTGTACAAGAGCAATAGTTAACACAAAAAATATAAAGATACTTTTTTGTTTATGAAACAGATTAAATTTAACCGTAGGTGCTCGGTTTTGCCCATTGCTTAGCTATGGTTAATGCAGCTTAAATGGCAGAAAAGGATAAAAAGCAAGCTATATGCAAATGAAGCAGTATAGCAATAGTGTAGTGGGCAGAACATTCACCTTATGAACAATCATTCCCAGTTCGAGTCCCACTAGAGCACATTCCATTTTCCATGTCAAATCACGTTATGACCAATATTTTTAGTTGCATAACCTACTAAATAACATATATTTGTGAACTGGAGTACTGCAATAAATGCAGATGTGAGGTGTCAGTGTCACAATGTTGCAAAGTCCACAGATAATCACATGTGCCCCATACAGTATATGTACACAGGAATCAGGGCTACAAATGGAAGGTAAAATGTGTAATGAATGATAACTCCATGCAGCTTCCAAATCCCACGCCTTCCAAAGAACCATTAGACATTACTGTCTAAATTACTGCAGTGGTAAGCGGGAAAAAGCACTAGTAAGCAAGTGTAAGCAGTATTAAACAGTAATAAGTGGGTTTAAGCCAGTTTGTGTGGGGGTAAACAATGCGCACACAGGTTAAGCAATATGGAAGCTAACTCTCTATAAGCATATTTAACTGAAGGTTGGCAGTGCTTACTCTCGTGCAAACCCATTTACAAGTGCTTAAAAGTGCCTTAATCACTCTTTATCCAACAGCCACCGTCCTGCCCAGCAACAAAATGAACAGCCTTGCAAGTCTTGAACCTTATTCACTATAGTCACAGTCATTAACCACCAAGCCATCACAGCAGTACATAAGATTGAGGTATCACCAAACAAATCCTTACTATAGTAAAATCAAACTGAACACGTGAAAGGAATCAGTATACTGTCATATGTTCTATAACCTACTACATAACAAAAATATGTGAACTGGAGTACTAAAGTAAGCCCAGATGTGAGGTGTAAGTGTAATAGAATGTTGAAGTCCTCTTTTAAACACAAGGACCCTATACAGTGTACGTATACATGAATCATGGATACCAGACATATATATAACATGTAATGAATAATAAATCAATGCCAAAAAGCAAATATAATGCAAAGTAAATATTAAGCAATGCTAAGCATTGCCCAGGCCAGCTTAGTAGGTGTAAGCAATGTGTAGGCCAGCTAACTCAATTTGCCCAGTGGTATACCCCTTTAAACAATGCCAACCATAGGTAAGCAGGTTTGCCCATAGCTTACCCTTTTCTAAACCATCCAATCATGGCAAAGTGCAGGAAATCGGTCCTACTTAAACCCAAAAGGCAGGAATACATCTCATAACTGGTTGTAGCTTCCCCTTGCAGGCACCAGGCACCATGTCAGGAATGGGAGAGGGGGTGCACTTTCAGGTGCAGTGCTGGGGCATCCAGGAGTCTAGAGTCATGGCAGGACTCCTTGTCAAAGACCATGAGTAGAGACTGCTGCAGGGCCAGTACCAGGGTTCCCAATATAAAGCAGAAACCTGGGACCATCTTGCCCATGACCTCACCAGTGCCACTGGCATACCCCAAAATGGTGAGCAGGCCAGGCATCACTATGCCTACCTGAAGCAGCGGAAGGGGGCTCTCTTGGATCAGTGGATCCAAAAGGCTAGTATGGCAGAGGAAGTCCTGGCTGTGTGTAAGTATCACTCCACTTCCTGTTTAATAATTGCTAGCTCATGTATATTATGGATAGGTATGGCTAAATATTCCTCTTATGTCCTTCACAGCGGCAAGTGATCGGGCTGCAAACCAGGAGGCCCATGGATGTTGCTTGAAGAGGTTGCGACATGAGGCAGGTTAGTAATACTCTTGCATGCACTGTCATAGGAAATAAATCTAAAAGTATTAGTAAGTTAATTGCCAGTATAAAACCTGTATTGTTTAAGGCAAGTACTGCATACACGAGAGAATATGGCAGAAAAAGTCTCATATAGGTTGTATGTAAATAAAAGCATAATAGCCTGACGATAAAGGTCTAACTCCTGGACTGTATGTTTACTCTGGTATCATATGATAATGTAGATTTGCAATCACTTAATAGTACTGCTGTATTAAGCACTGTTACCCACACTGTGCAACATAAATAAAATGTGTAGGAATGTCTGTATATGACTGGTGTAATCCCAAGAGGTCATATAGTACAACTGAAAGAGACATAGACAAAAAACAGTGAAAACACAAATAACAAAATCTGAATAGCACATGCAACTGAGATGTAAACTGCTGTATTTTTAGCACACACAGCCATGGTTCGAATCCTGGAAGTGGTAGTAGTCTGCATACAGAATCATACCCCACAACTGCACAGATATGTCCAGAATGTCCAGTAAATTGTCTCATATCTGCTGCATGTCACTCTGTCGCTCTGAGAAATCATTGGGATGATCCCAGACATATAGGCAGCAAACAAGAAATTCAACTGATTGTCACACATCTATAAGAACAAACTTGTCACTCTAGCAACTACCCAAACTGTTATGAGAGTAATAAGCCAAGTATGTCCCATCTACACCATGTTGTCAAGCTGTGACCAGAGTGTGTACAGTAACAGAGTGAGATGTATGTCCATAATAGTAATGTGGAATCTGGTATTTTGTGTGGCAACATTCAGGTAGTGCTAACAAACATTGCTCCCACAGGTCCATCATATACAAACACTGTGCCCAGAAATACAAGAATGATACCTTGTACTGGTACTGTTTACTTTGGTATTGTATGGCATTGACAGTGTTGTAGTTGCTCTGAATAATAAGGTATTACTCATCACTGTTGCCCACACTGTGCTATATAATATAACTGCCGCGGAAATCCTGTATAAGAGTGTTGTAATGCAAGGTCAGAATGTAAAACCACAGGAGAATTATGCGACATAAATCAGAAAAGATATATACAGCAATATCTATATAGCACACACAGCTGTGATGGACAGTGTTTTAGTTTTAGCAGACAGAGAGCCATGGTCTGAATCCTGGGAGTGGAAGTAGGCTGCATAAAGGATCATTCCCCACAACTGTACAGATAAGTCCAGAATGTCCAGTATATTGGCCCATATCTGTTGCCTGTCACCCTGTCCCCCTGGGAAATCAGTGGGATAATCCCAGATGTTTAGGCAGCAAACAGGAAATGCAACTGATTGACACACATCTATAAGAACAAACCTGTCAGACTAGCAAGTCCCAAAATGTTATGAGAGTAATAAGCCACGCATGTCCCATCTACACCCCCATGTTGTCAAGCTGTGACCAGAGTGTGTACAGTAACGGAGTGAGATATATGTGCATAATACAAATGTGAAATCTGGTACTTTGTGTGGCAACATTCAGGTAGTGCTAACAAACATTGCTCCCACAGGTACATCAGAAACGAACACTGTGATGAGAAATAAAAGCATGATACCCTGTACTGGTACTGTTTACTCTGGTATTGTATGGCATTGTGAGTGTTGCAGTTGCTCTGAATAATAAGGTATCACTGACCACTGTCACCCACGCTGTGCTACATACTATAACTGTCTAGGAAATCCTGTATAAGAGTGTTGTAAGTCACTCAAGGTTGAAGAGGGCAATAGTCTACATATGTCCCAGTTCACCTGTATATGGTCAAGACATGGCCAGAGTCTGTGCAAAAAGAGATGGACAGGGATGTGCATAACATCAACCTGGAATCTGGGAGTATGTGTAGAAACAATTAATTAGTGTTAACAAACAATTCCTCCACAGGAATACCAGGTAAGAGGTGTATACTGCAGGTAAAACCAGTCCATGTATATTGCTGTTGACAGCCATATTGCTGTCCAAACTAAGGCAATAGGGTAGTGTAGTAATACTTGTAAGGTACAGATAACAGCACCGACTAGGAAAGTAATGCGAATTACAGGAATATACTAGTTGTTAATTGTCACCCCCCCCCACCATATCTCCAACAATACACTAAATACCCACCTCAACTGGTACGTGATGACTCCACTGTAATGTTGGGACATATGTCCTATTGTTTGATAATTATTTAAATCTGTTTCTATGCATGTGCTATGTTGAAATACTCCAACCTTGGTGGCATGGTGCCATCAATGTACCTACATGCTGTTGTTATTACCATTGTGGTCTCATATATGCATGTGTTCCATTTGCTATGCAACTGTTCCATATCTGGTGTCTGGTTTAATGGGAATATCTATGCATGCTGTTATAACTAATCCTGGAATGTGTTGACTATTACTAACCCACATATGCTGATAAACCATAAACACCATAGCACGTTTGGGAAGGCTGGTCCCGGTGGACCCACCTGTTCCACCAGCACATGTGGGGCCCAAACCGGGACCTCCTTGTCCATTGGTCCTGCACCACCTTTGGGTGGAACCACCTCAGAGGATGGGGCTCGCCCCCCCCCCCGTTGGAGTGGGCATGGACAGGAAATTGTCACCTGTCACCAGGTCTGGGTTGTGGTGCGTAGCAAGCTCCACAGGGAGGTCAAAGATCTACTACTCTAGCTCGAGCGCCGTGGGTCACGACTAGAGGGTCGGCCTGGCACTCCGACTCAGCCCCCAGCACAGCTACCTTTGGGGCTGTGAAGGTGCAGTGGTGACTGCCCATGGGTGGAGACCTCTGTCCCACTGTTTCCACTAGGGAGCTCATGGACTTCCAATTTCCCAACACTCCTCCCCATCAAGGTGTTTACCCCCACATGTGTCATATACTACCTTTGTATGCGTCTTGTTTGTCTTGTCTGTTAACCTACCCAACCTACCTCCCAAAATATATCTACTATCCCTCCACAACATCCCACTCTCACCTGAAAAAAAAAAGGACAATCTGTTCCCAAAAAAAATATCACCCCATACATAGCTGTCCATTTCACACATGTGTCCACTGGACACATGTAATCTGGTCTAATTGGCATCACAATGCATTATTGCTGACCTGACCCCTCTCTCATGGGTTTGAGTGTCCAAATCTACCTTCAAATTCAGTGTATATGCACAGCTGTTTCTGTAGAAGAAATGGGCAGCAAGGGACCTTCCCTACATCCTTCTGCACATCCCTAGCTATTTTCCATACTGTCTTTCCCTCTTTGTGCCCCTTTTTCACCACCTTCCTATCAACCCTTTTTTCTTTTCTTTTAAAGAAATTAGTGCAGTAGTAAGCAGGAGTAAGCACTTTTAAGCAGCAGTAAGCAGGTGTAAGCCTGACTGCATGGGGGTAAGCAATGCCTACACAGGTTAAGCAATTGATAAGCTATATCAGTATAAGAAACTGTGACTGGAAGTTAGCAGTGCTTACCTCCATGCAAACCCACTTACAACTGCTTAAAAGCGTCTTAATCACTCAGTATCCAACGGCCCTTGTTCTGCCCAACAACAAAACAAACAGCCTTTGCAAGTCTTGAATACAGGACCCTGCACAGCATAACCAAAGTGATTTATCATTAAGCCATGTCAGATACAAATAACCATGATGTTTTCATAAACATATCATCCAGCCCAGTCGTTCAACAGTATAGGAAATGTATATAAACATGCAGATGTATGTGTGTGTATATATTAATATCTAAATAGATATAACATATGTATATATGTATATATATATATATATATATATATATATATATATATATATATATATATATACACACACATATGCATACATCTATAGATATATATGTCTACATCTATATGTCTATATGTATATATATATATATATATATATATATATATATATATATAAGCATAAAAATATATCTATATAGGTATATACAGACATGCATCTATAGATATAAAAGAGAACATAACAAAAACATATATGTCCACATGCATCATTAATGGGGAGAGGGGGCCCAAACAACATACATCTTGTATGTATACATATTTCCCCCACCCACAGCCAAACATATCTACCCTGCAATACAATACCAGCTGTTGCAGATCCCATAACCAGAACCTGACACAACATGGGCACAAAATGTTGACAGTACTCCATCCCACCTGTATGATGTCAGGCTGGTATCAGCAACATATCATGCAGTACAGTCTGGCTACCATAGGGAATGTACAATGTGGAAACAATCAACATTCCTAAGATACATATACACAGACACATATATGCAAATGCAAACACACACGCACACACACACACACACACACATATATATATATATATATATATATATATATATATATATATATGTAACTACACATACACACACAGAGATATGTATAGGAAGATACATATGTAGAAGGTGCACACAATACGGAACAGCCACTATGTCTACAGTTGCCACCTTACCAACTGGACACTGTATGAGCCACCCATACAAATGACAATGGTTGCCTGCAACATATACCCACATAGAGGTCAAAGGATATATCATCACACACAGGTTTGCATACATGGAAAAGCTTTATTTGTGTACTATTACAGTTCTATATGCCATGTCATATAGCTGTTTAGACTCTGACAAGCATATAAACAGAGTAATTCAACATATGTTGCTGTCCATGCCGAAACCTTCAAGTATTAGAATAGTAAATATAGATTGGGCCACAGGATACCAATCAATCAACAGTAAGTAATGCCGATGTATAGTCCAGCAGCCTCTATCTACACTCTGTACACAATGCCTAGGGGGTAAAGACCTCACTTGACACAATGGGATGTATCTGTTACATAACAAGGCATAACTGACACCATCACAATCACACTAACAAACAGAACTGTCTATATGGCAGGAAGCTGTAGGCCTGCATTTACTCAAGGTGAATTGTATGGTAATGTACATCCAGATACCTTAAGGCAGCTTACCCATGATACCCTCACATGTTGTAACAGCCTAGGTTAGTTATGGCGCACCCCCATAGACTGAATAATACAGGGCCATAAACCACTGTTACCTATGCTGGCCTCTGGAGTGCAAACGGCACACATGTATTGTGTAGATGAAGTCCACACATATATGGACCCAACCCCACAATATATGTGGGGGCCACAACAGCAGTTTACTGATGGCAGGAATGGCAGCATGACATACTCACAGCCCACTACATAACAACCCCTGACAGCATGTCATATGTACAAAGCCTGATATGTAGGAGGAGGAAAGAGGATGGAACACAGGCCCATATGTGAAATACTGTTGTCTTACACTAAGCAAGTCACTGGTGTTACAGGATAGTCTGCAGCATACCCTTAGTCAGGAATATGAAGGTAGAAAGAAATGGATGTAGCCATGTACTGATAGCACTCAACACACACACTGCCAGTGATATATCTGAAACAAGACCTGTATGGTGGACAGACAAAACATAATAGGCACACCTCTGGCCATCAAGTGGATAGGCCCACATTTGAGAACTATGCAGACAGACTGCATTCCAGTTTAAAGTAGTATGTACACACAAACCCTGTAACACTGGTGCTATACAATGCATACAACAACACTACTCAGACTCTGTCTGTAGTACTGGAACCTCCTACAAATATGTAGCTGGCCTGAGTGTGCAGGTTCTCCTGTAAAAGGTATTGCTACCTGTTGTCTGTAACACTGCTGCCCACACACAGGAAGGATGTCCACCATACAGGAAAGGTAAAGGGACCATGCCCACATGATGTAGGGATTTATAGTAGTTGGTTGACATGACAGTGGTAACTGGAAGTACTACACAGCATGCTGCATGCAGGTAGCAAGTGGTGGACACTGATTGGTGCAGAGGCCATCACCTGATCATGTGCATCACCTACAAATGCCATGCTGCAATCTATTCGAAGCAGCTCAATATATTTACTGGAGAGAGACTGAGATAGAGAGAGAGAGAGAGAGTGAAAGGCAAAAACAAACACAACAAAAAAAACATCCATCAAAATATCCAGAAGGGACATCATTCCCACAACAGGTATGTGAAGTATACATGCATGTAAAGGACTGTAGTACTTGGTCCATAATAATGGGATAGATGATGTGGAATGATTTATATGTGCCATCAGGTGTTTTTGTAATGATGTTCAGCTGAACAACTGCTAAGGACAATAGAGTATGTCTTTGTGTGTAGTGGGCCATACCCATCAACTGCAGAGCAACACTGACTGATAAGATGTAAGCAATCATAGTGTGTGTTGTGTAATGGGAAGCATGTATATTACTGTGGCCAATAGCTGGTGGTGGAAGTAATGCCATAATAATGGACACGTGGATTTCACAGCCCACCACTTGCAGGATACTCACGTTAACCTGTATTGTAGCTTGCAGGAATGCCATAGGTGTGTAATAGGGTTACCTACAATCTGACCCTACATATACCCTCCTAATGTCAGGCTCTACCCATATGTGGCACCTGTTTGTGTTATAGTAAGGCAGAACAGTGCAGCTGTGCAGGAAGGTGTTGTGAGATTCTGGACCTGATGTCTGAATGTACCCCATATATAGGTATGCATATGTGTATACACACACACACACACACATATATATATATATATATATATATATATATATATATATATATATATATATAAAAACACATACATACATCATATATATCTACACATATATAGATATATACCCATATGCACGTCTACTTATATACAAACATACACACAAACATATATGTATGTAAATACATGTCCCCTATATTACCACTACAGTGCTGCATGCTATGTGCGAGGGAACAGCACACATAGCAATATACACAGATATCTACAGCTGTCAGTTTTTGCAACATGGATGGGTATGTCACATGTAAACCCCTTGTTGGGACCACATTGCCCTTGTCTGTAAAGTATGGGATGGGAATATGGGGAAGTATGGCAGGTATGGTTGTGGAGGTGGTCAGGGTTGGTAGATATAGAGGACAGCCTACAGGGGTAGTATGTTACACATGTGGTGGGTAAACACCCTGGATGGTGTGTGTGGTCTGTGATGTGGAAGCCCCATGGGCCCCAATATGGACACAATGGAAACAAGCCTCCCACCCACTGCTACTCACAACAGAAGTCTGTGTCCCGAAGGTGCCTGGCCTGGAGGTTGAGCAGGATGAGCATGTTGTCCCTGTGAATGTGTACCGGGTGCCTCAATGTGATGTAGCACATGCCACATGTGTCTGTGGAGCCCGTTATGGAACAGACCCTGGACCTGACATCGGTGGACAAGATCGTGTCTGTGTGTGCCCCTGGGGGGGACAACATCCCCTGAGTTGGTTCCACCTGAAGGCAGTTGCCAGACCTGTACACGAGGAGACCCCAGGGTGGGTCACACATGTGATGTGGCCTGGTAACATGGCCAGATGAGTTTGGAGAGGTGGTTCTGCTGGCCAACAGTACATATACATGCAATTGTGTCACTGTTATAGAACATATGTGGGTAGTAATAGTCGTCACAATCCGAGAACATTTCCAACAGCATGCATAGATATCCCCAATAACACAGAATGTCAGATGTGCAGCAACCACACAGCAAGCATACCACAGTCATATATGGAACCATAGTGGCCCTGACAATGGCATACAGGTGAATAGTCTGTAACAGGGAGCAATAATAGTGTCCACACAGGGACATGGCTACATACACATTGCATAAAGTCTGGTACAGTACAATATCTGCCCCACTGGTAAGTAAGCTGTAGCCATACCTATTTAGTTGTATGTACAATTTGTTCTCACTGATATGGTGGGGGGGTGACAGTGATGTGTATTATGAACTGTGGTAACCTTGCTGCATGACTTGCTCACACCTGTGTCCATCTTTATGTCTTTCAGGCAAGATGACACATGGAAGGCTTACAGCCTACTCAGCTGCCAAGAACGAGATTGCGGTAAACCACCTAATACATCACTACCCTGTCTTGTTTGGCTGGGCTGCCCATGATCAGCAGGAGCGGACCGCCCTGTGGAATGACCTAGTCCACAGGGTCAATGATGTCAGACTGCACAACCACAGTTATGAGCACGTCCAGCATCATTGTTCTGACCTGCTTCACAATGCCCGTCAGCATGCTGCTGCAATCTGGGGGGATCACCTCGCACCAGGGGGGGCCATGCCATCCACCCCTCCTGACACATGTGGAGGAGCTACTAGCCAGCCTCGTGGCACCTGCCCATCTGCATAGCCATCAACTGCCGGACACCTTTGTGGAGGTGGGTGCTACACACACACCGGCCAAGGAGTGTGCAGGTAAGGCCATAGGGCACATCAGTAGACCACTGTTGCATATACATCCACATCTGTACAGGTAGATCATGCATATCTGACATATCATAGATATAGTTTGTTGTGGCATAGTAGTGATAAACAGATGTGCATAGGTGGTAGTATTGTGGATATGTACTGTTGATGTACTGTATTGCTGCATCCGCCCTTTAGCAATGCCACAGGTGTGGCTATTGACTTTGCATCACTCACCCTCTTATGTAGGTCCCTCCAGTATACCACCAAGGCAGCAGCCTGTAGCTGATGAGTATGGTTTATGTAGATGCTTGCCAATACACCGGCATGTAATGGCTATGGTATATTCCATGCACACATCTAATACACCTACCCAGAATGCATGCTGTACATGTGCATGTATTGTTGCTGTTAAATGCATGGCATCACAGTGGTGACCATGATGGGGTATTGGAAGGGTATGTCAGACACCTGCAAGATAACTAACATCCTGTCATTGTGAAATGTGTCCACAGGGAGTAACATAATGGTGGGAGACATGGTCTACAGTAGGGACATGTTTGTAACAACACCCATCTACAGTGCAACACCAGTGTATATACCTGTAGGACAATGGCAACTGTTGCAGATTTACACTATGGCATAACGTATTGTGGTCCACATTATCAGCTGGACCTAGGCTGTAACATGTGGTGCTCAGTGTATGGAACACTGCAAAATGACACACATGAGTAGGCCTTTCTTGTCAAGCATCTGCAAAAAGGCTGAAGGTAGGGGGTGTCAGCATGACACACCAGTGCACTGCAGCAGGGATCCTAAGGATGCTACGAATGACTGTATCTGCACATTGTAAGGTTCAGGAACTGTGGCATATGTAACCCTACCCCCACAGCAATAGTGATGTCAGTCTATGAACACCAAGGGATGTGCACATGAGTAGACCTTGCATTCATGCAGATTAGGGGGACATGTGTAGAGCAGACTGAACATACACTGGCAAATGCAGATGGGCCACGCTAGTATAACCTTTCCAGAAGTAGTGCCTGCTGTAGTACATATAATAGGTGCAACAAACCATCATGATAAGGGTGTGCACACATTATGCCCACACAGTGTGTATGCATCACGGTCAGCATCTGCACACCTAACACATTCCGTACACAGTGCATGTGAAAGTACAGGACATATGTCACATATTGGGCTCATGTACTGTTAATATATGCAGTGATGTGGTCCCATGGCAGATCAAGGAAGGGTGCATCATATCAATAAGGGTGTGTACACCCCCATAGCCACAATATGCTCTGGTGTTTGTCAGTGTAATAGCATTGGATTGGTCAAACATGGTCCGCTGATGTTGAGAGCTGTAAGTCAGACATCAGGCATTCACAAATGACATCTATCCACATATCATCCCAGGTATGTATTGCTGAAAAACATAGAGGCTGTGAGTATTAAAGATGACATAACTGACACAGTACTACACATTAAGCAATGGGTTGCACACCTGTGAGGTGTGGTGCATAGTACATGGCAGGGTGCAGAACAGATGCACAGCAATACTGTGTACATGGGCGCAGTGATATCCAGGGGAAGGGGCATCACCTAGTGACACAGCACATGCATCACACACGTATACTGTTGCTAGCATGGATTGACTATAGGTGCACTGCATACTGTTGCGTACCATATCTTATGCATGTTGACAAATGGGTAGTAGGAGGACTGTGTGTACTATCATTGTGCAACCTCACCTGTATGGGTGTGTCTGCATCCTGGTGGGTAGTTAATTTGTCTGTAGGGTCTCTCTGGTGAAGTGGAGGGGGTTGATACATGTAGAATGCATGTGTGCATGTGTGTGTATTTGTGTGGGTGGTCATGTATGCACATGTGTGATTGTGAGGTTGTTCATACAGCAGTACCTCCCTTTGGGATCGTACAGTACATGGACATGGACTGCCACATGACACACCAGGAATACTTGTCATGTATGTAATCACAGGACAGCTGATAGTATAATAAGGTCTGTAGCATGGAACAGGCATTGAGAGGGAAGGTAGACACCAGGTATACCCTTAATATTGCATTCAGCATAGGGGTGACTGAAAACCCACATACGCAGCACTTTAGATGCATTGGGAAATTACTAGTCAAGACCAGGGAGTGTATCCATATATTACAGTTGTCACATGATAGGCTGATTGAGAAGCATATCTGGCATGTACTGAGCAATACATACACATGACACTCCAGTGCATGATATTATGGAGTGAACATAGTAGCCCCCACATATAAGGGCCATGCTGTCCAGACATACACAGGGTGAGCACTGAATGACCGCAGTGAGGCATGTAAAACCACTCCACTCAGGTCAGGCAGGTAATGGTATAACAGGTCTTGTGTTATGATCACTTGTCTAGGCATTTAGAGGACTGCTACGTTAATGAGTGGTATCAATGAGTGCATGTTACCAAGTGTGATGCAGGATGGGGAACTCATGGGAGTATACATGGTACTGTCTGTAAAGTCACGGACAGCTAGTTATTAAGCTGGTGTGTTTGTGTGTGTGTGTGTGTGTGTGTGTGTGTGTGTGTGTGTGTGTGTGTGTGTGTGTGTGTGTGTGTGTGTGTGTGTGTGTGTGTGTGTGTGTGTGTACTGATATGCAATGCTGTACAGGTCTTAAAGTGCATTTATTGTTTTCCCCCACAGCTGGCAAGGTGGGTCAGTGTCCCTCCTGCATGCAATCTGATGTTGGTGTCCATACAGACACTGAAGATGATGATAGTACTTTGAGGCACAGGTGGGGTTGTCAGGGGCTGAAACAGTGCCATCATTTGACATCCCCCTTTTAGCCACCCTAACCCAGCACACAGTTTCAGTGCCTATACATACTCCATCACCAGTGGCCATAGCGGAGGGACAGCTGGCTTTTGTTGGCAGTGCACAGGAAAGTGTGGTAACCATGCCTACTGTGTCTGGTTGCAGCAGGCATAGCCGGATGTCCAGTAGGGCACCACATAGGCTGATGTCCAGCATGCTCATGGTACGGCCACTGGTCATCATGCCCCTGGCAGACGTGACACAGCTGGTACCAGCAGGCACATGTTTCAGGCTGTCATGGTGGTGCAGGCACATATGGAATGTTACACCAGACAGGGCCTGAGGCTGCAGAAGGCTGCTCTCACATCTTAAGTGACAAATCCCGTGAACTGTCTGGTGCCATCCATGCATTACCTGAGCTCATGGATTGATGGTCTGATGAGATGATGGCCCTCATCGACCGTGGTCTGTCCATGCTTGAACGTGTGGTGGGAGTGCGTCGATGGCTGCGTGGATGTAGGGCAGCAATGCCAACAGCTGGCAGTCAATGTGGACATGCTAGGACATGAAGGGGCTCTCTTAGTGGCAGTACCAATCCCGGCACTGTGGGGGGGTGCTGTCCACACCACACCACAGCAGGCCACGAGCACATGGTTCTGGCCAGTCCCAGGAGGGACCTGGTTCCAGTGGACATTTGTCATCATCTGGTGAGAGTAGCCCAATGAGGCCTGTACCTGGACATGCCTATGGAACCCCTGCCAGGCATAGTCCACGTGTCCGTGGCAGGAGGCAGTGAACTGCACACCCTGCCAGGTATGGTCTGCAGCTGTCCATAAACACCTCTGTAGGGCAGCCACATGGTAGAACTGTGAGCATGCATACCCACACACTATACAATCACACCTAGAGCAACCTCATGCCTAAACACACCACATCACCACACCCAGTTCACCTCATTACACCCCTCTCCCACACACATGGTGTAAAATGTATGGCCCGCCCTTCACCTCTGGAAAACTAACAACAAACCCTGTGTATATGATGATACCTGTGCCACATCCCTGTCATCCATACCATCAATGCAGGGACAGGCTAATATGGTTCTAATGCACACGGTGACTCTACTACAATGTGCCACAGTACTGCTGTGTAACATGTTGGAAGGAGTAATGTGTAATGCATATATGTCAGGTAATGTAACCATCCAGTAATGATGCATTATAGGTGTTAGTAACACCGGTTGATTGTGGTGTCTATAATGTTATCCATTTGTGTTGTAGGTGTACATGTGTCAGCATGAAGAT
Source organism: Protopterus annectens (assembly GCF_019279795.1). NCBI lineage: Eukaryota > Metazoa > Chordata > Ceratodontiformes > Protopteridae > Protopterus > Protopterus annectens. The sequence goes on from NC_056725.1 coordinate 1,906,877,942, forward strand.
GGTCTGCAGTCATATTCCACAACGGGGTATGGCACTTTGGTGACACCATGGTGTGACATATCTGGGGTACAGTTGAACACGTCACAGTTTTGTATAACAGTTATTGCCTGTGCCACAAGGACAGGTGACCCAATGGGACATGTATACTCTGCAACCTGATGTAGACCCATTCACATACACACACACTCTTACTTGTCAACACTGGGACTAGACCCTTACCTAGGTATGTAGTGATACTGAAGTGTGTGGCTTTCATTGCACACACCACATCTTTAGGGTGAGGTGTGTTCCAGGTTACATGTTACATGCAGAACATCCCCAGACATGTACAGTATGCTAATGGGGGATGTAATGGGTGTATATGGACGATACAAAGGGTGACATACCTTCATGTACACATTAACAGACAGATAATAGGCAGACACACGTCTGAGAGACCTGGGCCTATCACTGCTGACTAACTTGACCGTGTGTCCAATGTGTTACAGGTTGGCTGCACACAGCACATGCATAACTGGCATGAATTGTGGTATCAGTTACTTGTATGGTTGATGGTGACAGTGGTAACCATAACGTGGTACACGGGACATATACCAGGTGTACCTTGGTGTAATGACAGTGTACACAGCACCCACATCCCCCAGTGGATGTTATACTCCCTGAAACCCATGATGACACTCTGACATACCCACCATCACACATTGGCCATGACTGCGATACAACCCATTGCATATCCCAACAGTGGTACTACAGGGATATGCATCTAATGCACATGCCACATGCATAGTTGGGTGTTGCATTGTCAAGCCTCACCTATGGGCAGCAACAACACTATCTGTACTACTGTGTGGCAATGGGTATTGTAATAGGAGTATGTGGCCTCGGAATGCTGTACCCTACAGATATACGGACATGCACACATACACACATTTGCCAGAACTCAATGGATATCTCATGCCTATCAACCCATTTGTACAATACTGTTGTGCTGGTACTGCAAGGCTCATGTAGCCGGTATGGAGAGGAGCTTAACAGGGTACATGTAATGTCCCATAAAGCAGCAGCTACAACTGACTATGGCAATGGGTGTTGCAGTGGTTGTGAAGGCCCTCATGGAATTCCCAAGTACAGGTGTGCTAACACACAGACACTGCTATACTCAGTCATGCACATGTACACGTGTCAGCACTGGGGTGAATTGCTGCAGGTGATCATAGCTGTGTACCTAGCTATTGTCCAAGGAGAGATGGGTTGTGTAGGGGTTGTGTGTGCAGTGGTATACTGCCACCTGCCATGTGGCAGCAGACAATCTATTGACAGACACTACTGTGGTGCCCCTCAGGGTGAGAGTGACATGCATCAGCCAATCCTCCAGGTGCTTCCTGCACATGGCCACTGAGTTGATCAAGTTGACATGTATTCAACATGCATTACAACACATGGTAAGTGTCTGTGATGGAGAACTGTACCCTAGCATGTTCTGTTGACTGTGGTAGTGTAGTGGATGTATCAGTGGCATGTGGTGCATACAGGTTATTATCTCCTACATGTGGCAGTTCTTACACAGTTGGGCAGACATGTCAGTGTCAATCAAGCTTAGGTTGTCATCAGCTTGGCAAGTAGCTATGCAGTAGGATGAATGTGTTGACAGATAGACGTCTGACAACAATATGTATACCATAACTACATGTTAGAAGCCCTCACTAACATGTGCTGTACAGACGGTAGTCTACAGTTACATTCCACATGTCGGATCATTACCCAGTAGGGGCTATATACTGTGACACAGCTCATACACAAAGGATACAACAGGGAGGCCTTAGAGTCCAGCTATGCCTGCAGGTGTGTCTGTTGTCAGTACTACATTTAGCACTCTACTCTTGCCTGGGTAAGCATTGTCAACAGTAGTACCTCCCTGATACACTACATGCCAGTGTGACAGCACGTACCCTGGGATACTACCCCTGTATGTAACACATTCACATGGATAACAGTGCTGAACAGGCCTCATATACATCTGCGTCCCACACGTGACACTTACACCCTTTGCTACTGTAATGACAGCACATAGGTGCATGTATTGTACATGGCATTACATACACTTATTACAGATGTCATTACCCTGCTATGTTATCAGACTGGGTGGTGTGAACTGGTTACCAGGGCTAAGCCATGCTTAGCAGGTATCAACATTGCTGCAATATAACTGCTAATCTGTTTGCGCACTGGTAAGTGAAGCCTACACTGTGTAAGTGCCTGTACGTTTACCCATAGCTTAGCATCGCTTAGCTTTGCACAAACCCGCACAATCATGCTTAAAGCTGCTCAAAATTGTCTTAATCACTCTGTATCCAACAGCCCTTGTTCTTCATGGCAACAAAAAGAACAGCCCTTGAACCTAGGACCCTGTACACTATAGTCCCAACACTTAATCACTATGCCATGACCACTGTGAAGACAGCTTTTGTTTTTCCAATATATCTGTCAGTACACATATTGATTAGTATTAAACAATTGCCTTTACTTCCACAATTGTGTAGTACTTGTTATTAATATCACTGTTGCATCACATATGTTGTTTTATCATAATGTTCACATAGCAGATACATATGGTGAGACACATCTGGAAGGGTATAAACAACCGTGAGGTTTACAAATAACAGGAATGTGGATATATACATATAATAGGTTGATATATGTCTACATGTCCATAAACATGTATATTCATACATATGTCTGTATACACATCTGTATAGTGCAACATATATATGGCCATGTGTACATCTCTTCGTATGTACATATAAATATATATATATATATATATATATATATATATATATATATATATATATATATATATATATGTATACATAGATATATGTATATATAGCTATATATGTATGCACATCCTATGTGTACAGATATGCCTATTTATTTAGATATATATGTAGATATCTATAACTATATGTGCATACATATCTATTCTGATATACCTTTTACTTTCAATATATATGTAGATAGCCATAAGTATATGTTTATATGTATCTCTATCTGTATATGTGTAGACACATAATTCTGTGTATATGTATATATCTGAGTGTTTATATATATATATATATATATATATATATATATATATATATACATTTCCAGCTATGTATGTCAGTATGTATATGTGTATATATCTATATAGATATATGGATAATTATATATATATATATATATATATATATATATATATATATATATATATATGTTAATGTGTTCACCATATGTCCTGAACATGGAGTAGAGCCCTATCTCAGCCCCAATAGTCCCAAACTCTTAGTGCAAGAGGATGTCAGGTATGTTTTCCAGGTATATATGCTGATTATTGCTACTGTAATAGGGGTTGTCTTCACAGACATGTTGTGTGTGGGAGGCCACATCTGCTTTTAACATGTGTGCCATTGGCTACTGACAGACATCCTAAGGACATCATAGTACAGTACCACTGCTAGCACAGTAATGATCCTGTGGACTACAGCAGAGATATGCCCAATAAATGTGGTCAGTCTGACACACTCTGGTCAGTCCAGAGGTAAACACAGAACCCCATCGTGCAAGATATGTGGACCAAGCCTGACAATGTGGATGTTAACAGCCATGTAGATGGGTATATCACATAAATACTGGTATACCTTCACCCCCATAGGTTATGCATTCACACACCCCTGTCTGCCCTGACACATAATAACCACTGGTACAGAGGTGCCATTGCCACATACTACCCACTAGTTAGTAACATAGATCTGTACAGCATCCCACTGTTTTGTCTGACATACATGATTGTTATGGTGGCCTGGCAGCAGTACATCTGGCAAGTACGTGGACATAACATCACACTGGGTAAGTACACTAAGCTGCTAGGCATGTAACAAAGCACTGTACAGACTACAGGCAGACTGCCACAACACTGGCCTACATTTCTTATGAGGGAATACATATGTACCTGCATATATAGCAGGCTCTACAGACATGTCACAGCACAGATTAACAGACACATGTGTGAAAGTGCATAACCACAACCAATGTGAACACAGCCACAGCCACATATTGTAAGCTAGTGTACAATTACAGTGTATGGACTATCTGATCAACACTATCCACATATGTGCCACTCACACACTAACCCTACATATACTGGGCCACTACACAGTGTGGTGTGATGCCTGTCTGTGGTATTGGACATGTGTGTGTTTGGCCCTACAAACATGTAAGCCAATAGGATAACATACAGTGGAGCAGCATTTAAAATCAGATAGAACAGGACCAAGAACAATGACAGGGGTCCAGGAAAATAAATAATGTGGGAAGAAATAGCCAGGGAATTGTTATGGCTAGGCTTGTATAGGCCCTAGGGCTGATAGCCTAGTACCAACCTATGAACCTATGAACCTATGAACATCTACCACAGTCTGTACACAAGCCAAGGTACATATTCACAATACACACACTGTCAGCATTCACCATAAGTACACAGACCTCAGTATTGTACACACAACCACAGAATGCTCAAGTTATGTCCTCAAATATAACCCCTACTATACATAACATGTAGCAGTCTGATATCTTACTGGCTTGTTCTCAGATATGATTTCAATAAATTATGGGGTACAGAACATATGCACCTCTTACTGCATGAAATATGTACAATGGTTGACAGAGTTGTGGCTGGAGGCACAAACACAGGGCCAATATTGACATGTTGCCGTGATAACCTCATACATTTACTGTTGTAACAGGGTTTGTTGTAACATATGTCCTATGAGGAATATGAAGTCAGTAACTCTCATGGCTGTCACCATGTACTGACTGCAATCCTCACACTATGCGTCTGCAGTTCACAGATAGATGCTCTGTGAGTAACACAAGTAACAAAAGGCACCACACACTGCCCAGTCTGCAGATGACCCTACAGATGGGAGGTTCCTCAGAAACATAGCACTGTCATGACAGGTATTAAAACATGTAAACCAGCCATATCCACACACACTCTGTTAAACTAACATTACTCCAAATGCAGAATAGCAACACTTACATTCTGTAGTCATGTCAGCCCATCCCCCTCCTGTGTGTTGGCCTGTTTCCTCAGTGTATGATGTTAGAGGTAAATCCCCAATCCATCTGTGATGCTGTTTGCCAAACACCAGATCTAAGTCCTGCTCACAGTGACTGAAAAGGCCCAACACCAACATGATGTTCCTAGATATTGGAGTGTGTTTCCATGCAATTGGCTATGGGAATGTTACCACCACAGCTGTTCCACATGCAATCAGCTAGAGGAGGGCTGCAATTCATGCAAAGGCCATCAGCTGATCATGACCATCACTTGCAAAACACATGCTGCTGCCTAAGCAAAGCAGGTGTTATTCTCCACGCCCACCAGAGAGGGAGTGAGAGAGGCAGACAGAGGCAAAGATAAGTCAGGAATGGGGTGGGAGAGTAAAACCTAAGCATGCTTGTGTCACCCATCTAGCAGTACAAGGTATCAAACCCCTAACTGACTATGTATTGCTATCACATGTATATGGAGTTATTGGATGCACCACAGAACTCACATGTGGAGCAGCTCTCCAAATGTATATGTGATCGTGACCGACATCTGCAACAGTGATGTGGTAGCGATATGGTAGGTGTAGTACACGTGCCTGTCCGCATGAACAGGTGTCAGTGTCAACACAGCGACACTCTCTCAGACACTCACACACATTGACACACTTGGCAGAGTCAGGAATACACTTCCTCACTAGTTAGTGTGCTACAATACAGTACTGTGCAGGTAGCACATGCACCACAGAGATTATCTGGAGATTATATGGGCAAAGGGTATGTGAAAGTGTCTGACATTAGACAGCATGCTTCAGTATGCCAATAGGGGTTGTAGTGAGTGTGAATGTGGTCAAAAGCATCATACACCACATACACAGACACAGGTTGCCAGTACTGACATGCATGGGTGCATTGCTTTATGGGTGCGTAGTGATTGACTGTACCAGAAGGCTATACAAGGCAAGGTGAAGGGTATACCTTGGCATCAGGCCACATGAAAATGGTTTGCAGTGTGGCTAAGGGGTGTAGTGTCTGGATTGTCCCACACAGGCAGATATTGTATTCACCATCCAGTCACCTGGGTAACTATTGAGTGTGGCCATTGCTGTTCAATGCTTGACATGTATGTGTTCTTTAGTCCATGACATGGACGCTGTCTGGGATATGCACATCTCCCACATGCATGTACAGTGACATGTAGAACTGTACCTGGGGTGTCTGGCCCATGCTGTGAACACAGATTGTTATAATCAGATGTACCTGTCCTGGCCCCATGTGCTGGGAACAGGTAATGGACAGCAGGTTGATCCTGCACATACATTGATAGCATGATACAGATATTCCCTGGTGTCAGTGGCATCTGTCCATACATGGCATGTGTATAAGACATGGTATGTCCTTTGTGGGTCACATTTGATGGCATCACAGTTGTTGCAGGCGTCCAGTGGAGAGCATAGTGAAGGCACACTGTTTGCATGTACATGTGTATTTTACTGATGGACAGTCTGCTATGCCCTCTCTTGTCCACTGCAATCACACCATGGTTACTATCTGTGAGCAATATGCAAGGTACTAACAACATAGCACTTGTTGCCTAGGCAAGTGTGTTTGTGTATGAGACATGGGTTGAGAGTGTTCTCTGTGTAATACAAGGGTTGCTAACTTTGTTCATCTGGCCTTGATGTCACATGCAGGGGTATGGATTGCCACCCCAGCCTCTTGGCTATTTCACATCTGTTATCTTTGTAAGGTGGACATTATGACATATAATAGGGCCAATATATACGAAATTTGCAAAACCCATTCCCCAATAAATGTAGTTGTTACACACTCACAGCCACCTCCACACAGGATATGCATGACAAACACAGACACACACACCTGCCATGTCTGGGATTAGAAGTCTGACCTACCTAGTTTATTACATTACAGTATTACACAGTTATAGGACACGCCACGGAGATTACTGGAGTATTCCTTCCCCAAAAGTGTATTTCACAGTGAATGACATCAGCAGGCTTGCTAATGTAGGGTATTTGAATTTTAGTGAGTGTGACTAGCCTAAAAAGCATTGCTTCTTACACAGGCATGGAAACATCCACACTTGCCAAGTGTGGGAATAGAACCCCTACCAAAGTACTTTATCATACTCTATCATTACGCTGTTATAGAACACACCACAGAGAATACTGGGCTACACCTTTCCCAAAGGTGCATTTCACGGGTTCCCTTTATAATTTTGAAATACTAAAATCCCAGCTTTCAGTATTTCGAAATTATAATACCGAAGCCTTGAAAGCCCAAAACACCAAAAGCATGAAATTCAAAATAACAAAGTTCGGAGCTTCTGGTGTTGTGGTGTGTGAATGCATAGGTGTAAGTGTAGGTTAGTATGTATGAGTGTGTTGGTTAGGGGCTTTTGTGTATGTTAGTGTGTGTTTTGGCTGTGATGTGTATGTGCAAGGGGCTGTGAAATGTGTGTGTGTGAGTTACCTTTGTGTGTGTGATTGTGTGATTTTGGAGTTAGTATATATAAGTGGGGGAGTGTGAGGTGCAGGGGGCTCCTGCTTATCTGTGGTGTAGGATTGATTGTGGAGTAGATTGTGTGTATGTGTGTGGTGTATTTGCACTGTAGGTTCACAATTTTAAATTTCGTGGTTATGGGGTTTTGGTATTTAAAGGTTTCGGCTACAGAATTTTGAAATACTGAAATTTGGGATTTCAGTATTTCAGGATTCCATAGTGAACCCGTATTTCACAGTGAATGATATCAGCAGCCTTACCAAAGTAGGGCATTTGATCTGTAGTGAGTGAGACTAGCTTAAAATGCATTGCTCCCTACACAAACACACACATCCACACTTGCCATGTGTGGGACTAAAACCCCTATTAAAGTACTACATAACACTGCAGCATTATGCTCTTATAGGATGCACCACAGAGATTAGTAGGCTGCACCTTTCCCAAAGGTGTATTTCACAGTGAATGACATCAGCAGCCTTGCCAAAGTAGGACATTTGATCTTTTGGGAGTGTGACTAGCCTAAAATGCATTGCTCACTACACAGACATCCACACTTGCCATATGTGGGACTAGAGCCCCTACCAAAGTATTATATCCCTCTGCAGCATTATTCTGTTATAGGACACCCCACAGAGATGAGTGGACTCCATTTTTCCTAAAGGTGTATTTCACAGTGAATGACACCAGCAGCCTTGCCAAAGAAGGGTGAGTGTAACTAGCCTAAAAAGTATTGCTCCCTACCCAGATAGAGACACACACACACACACACACACACACACACACACACACACACACACACACACACACACACACACACACACACACACACACAAAATTGCCATGTCTAGGATTACAACTCCTACCTAACTAGTTTAGCACACTACAGGAGTATGCAGTTACAGGATGTGCCACAGAGATTATTGGGGTACACATTTTCCAATGGTGTATTTTACAGTGAATGATATCAGCAGCCTTGCCAAAGTAGGGCATTTGAATTGTAGTGAGTGGGACTAGCCTAAAATGCATTGTTCCCTACACAGAGGCGCACTCACACACACACACACACACACACACACACACACACACACACACACACACACACACACACACACACACACACACACACACACACACACACACACACACACACGCACACAGTTACCATGACCGGGACTAGAATTCCTACCTAACTAGTTTAGCACACTGCAACATTACACAATTATAGGATGCGCCACAGAGATTATTGGTCTGCAGCTTTCCTAAAGGTGTATTTCACAGTGAATGACATCAGCAGCCTTGTCAAAGTAAGGCATTTGAATTGTAGTGAGTGTGACTTGCATAAAAAGCATTACTCCCTACACAGGCAGAGACACACACACACACACACACACACACACACACACACACACACACACACACACACACACACACACACACACACACACACACACACACACACAAACATGCAGTTGTCATGTCGGGGATTAGAGCTTCTATTTAATTTGGGTTGTACACTACAGCATAACACATTTATAGGACACGCCACAGAGATTAGGAGGCTACACTCTTCCCAATGGTGTATTTCACAGTGAATGACATTAGCAGCCTTGCCAAAGTAGGGCATTTGAATTGTACTGAGTGTGACTAGCCTAAAAAGCACTGTTCCCTACATCAACAGAAACACATACACACCATTGCCATGTCTGGGATTAGAACTCCTACTGAACTAGTTTATCACACTACAGCATTATGCAGTTTTAGGACATACCACAGAGATTACTAGATTATTCTATTCCAAAAGATGTATTTCAAAGTGGATGACATCAGCAGGCTTGTCATAGTAGGGCTATGGGGAGGGCAGTGTGTGTGCATGGGCCATAACCTATTCATCTAGATGTTGGCACACCACATGCAGGCACATGCAGGGTTATAGTCCGCAGGTATGTGTATACAGCTGCTAGATGACTACTGCCTTGTACAGTCATGTTGCACAGCTAGCACTTGCACCTCATAGTCTGTAATGCTGACAGATACCAGTGGTTAATTTCTACAGTGAGTGAAATTTACACATCATGTGGTTCTAGACATTTGGCTGTGTGCTGGGTGGGACAGGCCACATGATGGATAGCTCTTTGTCACTGTCACACTCTTCCACAGATCTATGTATGTCTAATTTTGGCATATTATAGTGTGTTGTCCATGGATATATGTCTGTTTTCCTATCCAATGTGCGTGCAAAGCATGACTGGTGCATACTGAGGTGTGTATGCACTAACATCTGCAACTCTCAGATATTTATGGTCCACTGTTGTGTGTAGACATGGGCTTTATTTGTTTAAGTGTGTGAGCATGCCCAGTATGACCTTTCAGTATGTTGTTGTCTGACATTGCCTTCATTTCTCTAAGTGTGTGAGCATGCTTAGTATGCTCTTCTGTATTGAATGTGTGGATCCATTCCATGTAGTTTGTACTCCAGTGCAGACTTTTGTGTTGTACACCTACAGGTAGCAAACTGTTTCTGCAGGGTATCTGTAGATCATTTGGCAATATGGGGGCAAAATGTGCAAGGGATAGTGAGTGTGTACTGTGGGTGATTTTTGTCTGTGCTGATTCTGCTACATGGTACTGGTGTTAGCAGAGATATTCAGACATGTGTACTGTTATACACTTTGATGTTTTATGTCCTCAAGTACTGTCAGGTGGACATACTTCCTCACAGTGATGTCCTGGGGAACAAGGGTGAATGCAGCTGTGTTCAGTATTATGGGAAAACGCCTACATATTCATGGAAAGTTATGCCATTCTGGAGGGGAAGCTGTAGACACTTGCTGCTGGGTCTGTGTATCCAGTTCCGCACCTTGGTACAATGCTGGCAGAGGATCCCATACTTGTACATCCATTGACATGACAGTATGGCCTTATCTTGCTGTGTCAATATCTCACAGCTGTACAGATTCACACAGGTTACCCAGAGGCAGGGGTCATAAGTCAGGACATTACCCCTATTGTGGTGTATGGGCAGGTTTGTAGCCACCCATTTATGTGTTTGCAACCAGGGATAGTGTGTGCACACAGCTGTGTGTCAGACCTTGCACATTCCATGTTGCCTATGCTCCCACCCCCCATTATTCTATCCTCTTCCATACATTATGCATACATTCTCTGATACTTTCCCTAAGGTTATCACTTCATCATAGCAGTGTTTTGGTGTTGGTCCACAGTTCATGCAGTGGGACATGGTGGACATGTTACTGTGGTTTATCCACATGGCCTTGCATATGGCTTATGTGGAGTGTTTTATTTTGTTATTTGTGTGTCCATGACATAACATGCATTGGCAGTACGTGTGAGACACAAGCCTTTGGCAGGGACCTGTAGGCCATTTGGTGGTGATGCAGGCCAGCTGTGGCAGGCTGTTGCATTCTGTCCATCCTACAGTCCCAGACCACCATACAGTATATTCCCCTGGGGTGACAGGGTAGGTGTGATAGATGTTCATGCCAATACTTTCTATCAGTATTGATCAGGTGGTGTGGATGCTGTCAGGGTGCCACCTACAGCTAGGGACACATCTGCATGGGACACCTGCACTGCATGCTGCATTCTTTCGCTATTGCCATATACAGGTGGGGGTCATATTGTACCCATTCCCAACAGCAGGGATTTGACCAGAGAGGTACCTGTGGATGGTGTTTGGGTGAGCTGGGTGCATGCGTGCTATGGATACTACTTGCGTCTGATGCATGAATATGCATGGGGGATTCCAGTTATGCTGGCATGTGCAGGTACATCAGTTGTTTCCCAATACATCAGTCCTATCACCTTTGTGATCTGCAAGTGTTCGGGCAGACGACACCGCTATTCCCTACTACAGGCCCAGATACTGTGATGCATACCTGTATGTACAATTCCAAGCATTTGTCCATTTCACAGTTACACATTATATACTGTATGTCTGGGGTACTTTCCCCTGTGTATTGCTTGTATATCTAGTCCAACAGCCATGCCATGTCAATCTTTCAGATGGTGACACATATTATCACCATTCATTTACAATGGCCTACTGCTAGCATGTGTTATACTGGTGGGTATTGTCTTTGGCACTGCAGTTGTGAGGACTTGCCCCTGTCATCAACAGTAGTGGGCAATGGTGACCAGGTCATACCTCAACATGCATACATACTGACCACTCTCACACAATATGAAACACACAACAAACTAACACACACATGCCTGCATACTGAACAAATACTACAATCTATCCTGCTACCTTGGCCACCTCTGGGCATCTGTGCTCCACTGGTATTATACCTACACATACATGTTACTACATTTCTACATAGGATTGGGGGGGGTCACACCTGATTGTTACTACATTTCTACATAGGATTTGGGGGAGCACACCTGACTGTTATATGTCTACATAGGGGATGGGAGGCACACCTGACTGTTTCTACATTGCTACACAGGATTGGGGGGCACACCTGACTATTACTACATTTCTACACAGGACTGGGGGCACACCTGACTGTTGCTACATGTCTACATAGGATTGGGGGGGGCACACCTAAATGTTACTACGTGTCTACATTGCTACACAGGATTGGGTGGGCACACCTGACTGTTACTACATTTCTACATAGGATTGGGGGGACACACCTGACTGTTACTACATGTCTACATAGGGTATGGGAGACACACCTGACTGTTTCTACATTGCTACACAGGATTGGGGGGACATCTGACTATTAAAACATTTCTACATAGAACTGAGGGGCACACCTGTTACTACTTGTCTTCATAGGATTGAAGGGCACACCTGACTGTTTCTACATGTCTACATAGGATATGGGGGGGCACATCTGACTGTTTCTACATTGCTACACAGGATAGGTGGGGCACACCTGACTGTTACTACATTTCTACATAGGATTTGGGGGGGCACCTGACTGTTACTACATGTCTACATAGGATGTGGGGAGGGGCACACCTGACTGATTCTATATTGCTACACAGGATTTGGGGGGCACACCTGACAATTGTACACATTTGCTATAATTGTACTGGTATGTCAGGTACTCCATTTTGTTTTGTTTTCTAACCTATGATGCTGACTAGAGGCATATCAGTGTACTACAGGTCTTATGTTTGATTGACCTACATATTAGTTTCTGACTTCCTACCCTTCAGAACTAACATCCCACTGCCTGACCTGATGTAGTCTGTCTGTGTAGGCCTGGGGGGGAGTTTACCCATAGGCATCATTCAGAGGCCTTAGCACAGCCTTTGTTTGTGTTTGTCTACACCTGTTCTGCTGGCTGTGACTGTTGTTGGGTATGTGAACCTCCCTGACTGGCATGTGTGTGTCATATGGACACACGTGGCCCAGCACATTTCCTGCAGTGGGTTTTGTCACCATGTGTAGTACTAACTACTATGGTGACACCAGTATTTGTTACAGATCTCATGCTGCCACTATGGATGCCTACTATCTGCTGGCATCCCATTCAGCCACCTGATTCCTTTGCATGCTCACATCCATACCATAGATACAGGTAGCAACACATACTACTACATTCAGCAATTGGTAAGTTGAGTGACTTACTTTGTGGGTGTGCCAGTATTGAGGGTGGTGCTGGAGGGCTGCCTATGTCAGATGCACATAGTACACTCCCTACACATGGTTGAGCACAGGTAGTGTCATGTTTGGCATCCCTTTTACTGTATGTGTGAGTCAGAGAAAGGTGTCATTCCCTGGGTCCCTCCTGTGTCAGTGTATGTGCTATCCGTTGCCTCTTTGCCAAGGCCAGAGCATACTGGGCACACCTCTTTCTGCCTACTGGGGCATGCTCAGGTTGTTCCTCCTCCGAGTCACTCTGTGGCTTTGCGGGCCTTGGCAATGGTGGGTGCCTGTTTGGCCCTGCCCCGTGCTGTTCTTGCTGCAGCTGTTTCCGCAGGATCATATTGTGTAGCATGGCACATATGATGAGAATTTGAGTACATGTAGCTGGTGAGTACTGCACGGCTCTGCCAGATGTGTCCAGGCACCAGAACCATAATCTGAGCATCCCAAACACACACTCTATTATGATTCTGGTCTGTGGGTGTGCCACATTATGGAGTTCTTGTCCGGGTGTGTGTGCATTTCTGATGGGTGTCATCAGCCATGGCTCCAGTGCATAACCAGCATCCCCTACTAGATGACCGTAAGAGGTATTCCCATTGGCAAATCTCTGGTACAGCTGCATCAGATGCCAGATGTGGGAGTCGTGATAGCTTCCAGGGCAGCCACCACACACATTCATTATTATTCCCCGGGCATCGCACATGACCTGGCAATCGATGGAGGGGAAGCCCATCCAGTTGATGTAGACCCTACCCTGCTCACCGGGTGGTGCTTTGATTTGCATGTGCGTGCAGTCTATAGCACCCACTACCTCAGGGTATTCTGCTATTTGGTGATAGAGATGCATATTGCTGGCCAATGCCTCACAGATGTTGTGGAAATATACATGCTTACCGGCATGTGCTAACATGGCATCCAGGAACTGGTGGAGTACCCTGGATGCAGATGCCTGTGAGATCCCCATGATATCCCCAGTTGGCCTTTGGAAGGTACCTGTAGCTAGTATTCTTAGGCCTACACATACCTTGGTATCCACTGGGATGGGTTCTCTTCTGTTAGTTCTGTGTGTGAGGCGTGGCCGGCACAACTCAACCATTTGCTGTAGGAGATCCCTGTCCACCCTATAGCGCTCCACTATCTCCAGCTCATGTAGCTTCTGGTAGATTACCCTGGGTCTGTACACTCTTCTCTGTCTCCTCATTGTGGGTTGGTTGACAGTATTCACATCCTCACCACCCTCAGCCTCTTTCACATGTTGTTGTATAATAATTATTGCAGCCCCGATTATTTTGTTGTTTTTGTTTGTTGAAAGTTCCCCACTTGTATACACTGGTGGTATAGAGTATGTGGGAAAATCCAGAAGGATAGGTGTTTGCATTGTTTATAATAGTGTTCTGGGCTGGTCTGGTCTGTTGCCTGTGTAACTGGCTGATGCTGATTACATTTCACCTGCCAGCTATGCTTGTTCTCCTCGATTACCTTTCTATTGCTGTTTTTCCTTCCCATTGCCTTCCTGTTTATGCCCAGGGGCATGACATACAAACACAGTGCTGAAATGTGCATAGAGCTGCTATTTCCCGGTTTACTTTTTTTTATGTTTAAAACCCGGTGTGCGTCGAAGACTCGCTTAGGCAATGTAAAGAGTGCTAGGCAGTCTCAGACACACCCCCTTGCTTAGCTCTGCTAAGCTAAGGACAAACCTGAGCCACTGGGCTCCAATCCGCTTATAGTATGCCTGACACACCCGCCCATGATATCAGCTTTCTCCTAGGCTTGCACCAAGCTATTCCTGCTCTTACACTGTTGGGTGCTGACTAGTATGCAGGGGAAATCTGTGATTCAGTATCATTCCTTTCATTGGATTCAGTATCATTCCTTTCATTTGCATAGGATTGCCTGCTGATGCAGAGTTACAGGTCCCACACTAAGCCTCCCCCCTTAGCAACAACTATTCACTGGCCATGTTGTCTTCTGCCTGCCATTGAGTATAATGGCAAAATAGTACAAATATCTGAATATCTCTGCTAACACCAGGACCATGTAGCAGAAGCAGCACAGACACAATTACCTACAGTACCCACTATCCCTTGCCCAGTTTGACCCCGTATTGTCAACTGATCTGCAGATATCCTGCAGAAATTGTTTTCTAGCTGTAGGTGTAGAACACAAAAGTTTGCACTGGAGTACAATCTACCTGGAATGGATCTACACATTCAATACAGAAGGACACACTTAGAGAAATGAAGGCAGTGTCAGACAACAAATTACTGAAAGGTCATACTGGGCATGCTCACACAAAATGAAGCCCATGTCTGGCAACAACTGTGGACCATACATATCTGACAGTTGCAGATGTTAGCACATACGCTCCTCAGTATGCACCAGTCATGCTTTGCACACACATTGGATAGGAATATACACATATAGCCAAGGACAACACACTATAATATGCCAAAAGTACACATACATAGATGTATGGAAGAGAGTGACAGTGACAAAGAGCTTTACATAATGAGGCCTGTTCCACCCAGCACACAGCTAAATGGCTACAACCACATGATATGTAAATCTCACTCACTGCAGACATTTGCCTCTGGAATCCCTCAGCATTATAGACTCTGGTGCTAGTGCTAACTGTGCAACATGACTGTACATCTAGTAGTTGTATACCCGTACCTGTGGAATATAAACCTGTGTGTGCCTGAGTGTGGTGTGCCTGCCTCTAGATGAATAGGTTATGGCCCATTGCACACACACTGCCCTCCTCATTGCCCTACTATGGCAAGCCTGCTGATGTCAGTCACATTGAAATACACCTTTGGGGAAATGATAGCCCAGCTATCTCTGTGGTGTGTCCTGTAACTGAATAATGAGATAGTGTGATAAACTAGTTAGGTAGGAGTTCGAATCCCAGATGTGACAACTGTGTTTGTTTGTGTAGGGATCAATGCTTTTCAGGCTAGTCACATTCACTACAATTCAAATGCCCTACTTTGTCATGCCTGCTGATGTCATTCACTTTGAAATACACCTTTGGGGAAAAAGTAGCCCAATAATCTCTGTGGCGTGTCTTATAACTGTGTAGTGCTGTAGTGTGATAAACTAGTTAGTTAGGAGTCTTAATCCCAGACATGGCAAGTGTGGATGTTTGTTCATGTGTGTTTGTCTGTGTAGGGAGCAATGCTTTCTAGACTAGTCACACTCACTACAATTTCAAATGCCCTACTTTGGCATGCCTGCTGATGTCATTCATCTTGAAATACACCTTTGGGGAAAAAGTATCTCAGTAATCTCCGTGGTGTGTCCTAAAACAGTGTGATATAGTAGTTTGGTAGTAGTTCTATTCCCAGACATGTCAAGTGTGTGTGTCTGTCTGTGTAGGGAGCAATGCTTTTGAGGCCATTCACAGTCAGTACAACCTCCATTGCCCTTCTTTGGCAAGCCTGCTGATGTCATTCATTTTGAAAAACACTTTTGTGGAAGAGTAGTCCAGTAATCTCTGTGGTGCATCCTATAACAGCGTAATGCTGTAGTGTGGTATAGTAGTTTGGTAGGAGTCTATTCCCAGACATGGTAAGTGTGGATGTTTATCTGTGTATGGAGCAATGCTTTTGAGACCATTCACAGTCACTACAACCTCCATTGCCCTTCTTTGACAAGCCTGCTGATGTCATTCACTTTGAAATACACCTTTGGGGAAGGAGTAGCCCAGTAATCTCTGTGTTGTGTCCTATTTATTTATTTATTTATTTATTTATTTACATTTGTTGACCGGGCTAGTCTAACTGGATACATGTCCATGTTCAGTAGGGGCCCGGGGAGAAAAGCTCCAAGCATAGACAAAAACTTATTATACAATATTAATATAAAATATTAAGCTGTGATCAAATACAGATAATAATAATATTTGAATATTTGAGAGAAAAAATATTGTGTGCAGAGTTATTTAGTAGGGAATGAACTAAGACCAAATACAGAAAAATAAACAATATTTGAGAGGGAAAAAACACAGAGTAATAAATTAAAAAAAAAATTATAAAAAGTTTTTTTTTTTTTTTATTAGGACAGAGGATGGTTTAAGGTTAGTTTTACTGTTAGTACAGGTAGGAAACATAGTACAGTAGAGAAGGACACAGAATGGTTTGAGCAATATAGTACAGTAGAGAAGTGAAGAAAAGGGGAGAGCAGGAATGGGTAAAGTGAAAAATCAGTCAGGGTTTGTGCAGGGACAAAGCCAGTGAGTTTTAAGATGTTCTTTGAGATGTTTTTTTTTAAAAGATGTGTGGAAGAGAGAGTAGAAAGTTCACTTGGAAGCTGGTCCCAGGCTTTTCCCACTGTGTTAGTGAATAGAGAGTCCCCAGCTTTGTTGTTAGATTTAATAGTGGAAAGTAGAATCTTATTTTCTGAGGGAAGAGTTGTAAGGTAGTCAGATTAGTGAGGATTGGGGTATTATTGGGGTGGTAAAGTATCTTTTGAGTTATCGTAAGTTGATGACAGAGTAGTTGGTGCTGCAGTTCTAACCATCCCGATTGTTTGAGATTGAGGTTGACATTACTATAAATGCTTAATGTTGTTGTGTGATATGCTAGTTAGGGTGGAGTTCTATTCTCAGACATGGCAAGTTTGGATGTTTGTGTTAGTTTGTCTGTGTAAGGAGCAATGCTTTTGAGGCCATTCACAGTCACTACACCCTCCAGTTCCCTACTTTGGCAAGTACATCATTCACTTTGGAGTAGCCCAATAATCTTTGTGGCGCGTCCTATAATTGTGTAATGCTATAGTGTGATAAACTAGTTAGGTAGGAGCTCTAACCCCAGAGATGGCAACTGTGTTTGTCTGTGTAGGGCACAGTGATTTTTAGGCTAGCCACACTCACTGCAATTTCAAATGCCCTACTTTGACATGCCTGCTGATGTCATTCACCTTGAAATACACCTTTGGGGAAGGAAGAGCCCAGTACTCTCCGTGGTGTGTCCTATGACAGCATAATGCCGTAGTATGATATCGTAGTTTAGTAGGTGTTCTATTCCCAGTCATTGTGTGTGTGTTTGTCTGTGTAGGGAGCACTGCTTTTTGAGGCCATTCAAAGTCAATACAAACTCCATTTCCCTTCTTGGGCAAGCCTGCTGATGTCATTCATTTTGAAATACAGCTTTGGGGAAGGAGTAGTTCGGTAATCTCTGTGCTGCATTGTATAACAGCATGATGCTGTAGTGTGATATAGTAGTTCAGTAGGAGTTCTATTCCCAGACACGGAAAGTGCATTTGTTTGTGTAAGGAGCAATGCTTTTGAGGCAATTCACAGTCATTACAACCTCCATTGCTCTTCTTTGGCAAGCCTGCTGATGTCATTCCCTTTGAAATACACCTTTGGGGAAGGAGTAGTCCGGTAATCTCTGTGGTGCATCCTGTAACTTTGTAGTATTGTAGTGTTATAAACTAGTTAGGTAGGAGTTCCAATCCCAGACATGGCGACTGTGATACTTGGTGTGTCTGTGTTTGCTATTCATATCTTGTGTGGAGGTGGTTTGAGTGTGTAACAACTGGACTTATTGTGGAGTGGGTTTTGCAAATTTCTTATATGGTGGGCCTATTATATGTCACAATGTCCACCTTACAAGGATAACAGATGTCAAATAGCCGAGAGGCTGGGGTTGCTAATCCATACCCCTACATGTGACATCAAGGCCTGGCAAACAAATTAAGCAACCCTTGTATTACCCAGAGAACACTCTCAACCCATGTCTCATACACAAACACACTTGCTTAGGCAACAACTGTTTTGTTGGTAGTACCCTGCATATTGTACACAGATAGTAACCATGGTGTGATTGCAGTGGCCTACAGAGGGTATGGCACCCTGTCTCATCACTACAATAGGCACATAATTGCAGACAGTGCACCTTCACTATGTTCCCCACTGGATGCCTGCAACAACTGTAGTGCCATCAGATGTGACCCACAAAGGACATACCATGCCTTAAACACATGCCCTGTATGGACAGATGCCACTAATATCAGGGAATACCTGTATCATGCTATCAATGTAGGTACAGGTTCAACCTGGTGTCCATTACCAGTTCCCGCCACATGAGGCCAGGGCTGTCACATCTGATGATAACAATCTGTGTACACAACATGGGACAGACACCCCAGGTACAGTTCCACATGTCACTGAACATGCATGTGGGATGTGTGCACATTGCAGACACCATCCATGTCATGGACTATCGAACACATACATGGCAAGCATTGCACAGCACTGGCCACACACAATAGTAACCCAGGTGACTGGATGGTGAATGCAATACCCACCTGTGTGGGCCGATCCAGACACTACACCCCTGAGCCACACTGCAGACCATTGTCATCTGGCCTGATGCCAAGGTATACCCTTCACCTAGCCTTGCACAGCCTTCTCGCACAGTCAACTACTATACACCTGTGAAGCATTGCACCCATGCATGCCAGTACTGGCACCCTGTGTCTGTGTGTGTGTGGAGTCTGATGCTTTTGACCCCATTCACACTCACTACAACTCCCATTGGCCTACTACTGAAACATGCAGTCTGATGTCAGACACCTTCACATACCCTTTGCACATATATCATCTGGATAACCCCTGTGGTACATGTGATTCCTGCATATTACTGTATTATGGCAAACTAGCTAGTTAGGAAGTCTACTCCTGACCCTGCCAACTGTGTTAATGTTTGTGAGTCCCTGAGAGAGTGTGGCTGTGTTGACGTTGACACCTATTCATGTGGACAGGCATGTGTACTACACCTACCTTATCGCTCCTCCTATATCACTGGGGCAGATGTCACTCACCATCAGATATACCTTTGGACAGCTCTCCAACATGTAAGCTATGTGGCACATGCAATAACAGCATAGACAAGTGATAGCAATGCATAGTCAGTTAGGGGGGTGAAACCCTGTACTGGTAGGTGTATGACACAAGCATGCTTTGGTTTTGCTTTCCCACCCACTCCTTAGTTTCCTTTGTCTCTGTCTGTCTCTCTCACTCCCTCTCTGGTGGATGTAGAGAAGTACACCTGCTTTGCTTTATGCAGCAGCTTGTGTTTTGTAAGTGATGCTCATGATCAGCTGATGGCCTCTGCACAAATTGCAGTTCCCCTCTATTTGATTGCATGTGGAACAGCTGTGGTAACATTGCAATAGCCAATTGCATTGAAACACACTCCAATATCCCAGAACATCATGTGGGTGTTGGGCCTTTTCATTCACTGTGAGCAGGACCTCAATTTGGTGTTTGGCAAACAGCATCACAGATGGTATTGGGATTTACCTCTAACAACATACACTGTGGAGACAGGCCAACAGACAGCTCTTCTGCATTTGGAGTAATGTGGGTTTAACAGGGTGTGTGTGGATATGGCTGGTCTACATGATTTAATACCTGTCATGACAGTATTATGTGTTTGAGGCAACTTCCACCTGTATGGTTATCTGCAGACTGGGCACTGTGTGGAGCCATATGTTTCTTGTGTTACTCACAGAACACCTATCTTAGAACTGCAGAAGCATAGTCTGAGGATTGCAGTCAGTACGTGGTGACAGCCATGAGAATTACTGACTTCATATCCCTCATAGGACATATGTCACAACAAACCCTGGTACGACAGTAAATGTATGAGGTTATCACAGCAACATGCCAATATTGACCCTGTGTTTGTGGCTCCAGCCACAAGTCTGTCAACCTTTGTTCATATGTCATGCAGTAAGAGGTGAATATGTTCTGTACATCATTATTTATTGACATCATACCTGAAAACAAGCCAGTCAAATATCAGACTTCTAGACATGTTATGTATAGTAGGGGTTATTTCTGAGGACATAACCTGGGCATTCTGCAGTTGTGTGTACAGTACTGGGGTCTGTGAACTTATGGTGATTGTCAACAGTATGTGTATTGTGCATAGGTACCTTGGGCTGTGCACAGACTGTGGTAGATGCCATTGTTCTTGGTCCTGCTCTATCTGATGTTACATGCTGCTCCAGTGTATGGTACCCTGTTGGCTCACATGTCTGTAGGGCCAAACACACACGTGTCCCATACCACAGACAGGCATCGGACCACATTGTGTCATGACCCAGTTTATGTAGGGTTAGTATGTGAGTGGCACATATGAGGATGGTGTTTCTCAGACAGTCCATATAGTGTAATATTAAGCTAGTGTACCATATGTGGCTGTGGCTGTGTTCACATTGGTTGTGGGTATGTACTTTCTCACAGGTGTCTGTTATTCTGTGTTGTGACATGCGTGTAGAGCCTGCTATATTTGCAGGTACATGTGTATTCCCCCATACAAAATGTAGTCCAGTGTTGTGGCAGTCTGCCTGTAGTTTGTCCAGTGCTTTGTGACATGCCTAGCAGCTTAGTGTAATTACCCAGTGTGCTGTTATGTCCAGTTATTTGCAAGACATACTGCTGCCAGGTCACCATAACGGTTGTGTATTTCTGACAAAGCAGTGGGATTCTGTACGGATGTATGTCACTAACTATTGGGTAGTATGTGGCCATGTAACCTCTACACCACCAGGTATTATGTGTCAGGACAGACTGACGTGTGTGAATGCATAAACTGTGTGGGCATATGTAGTCCAGTATTTACGTGATATACCCACGTACATGGCTGCTAACATCCACATTGTGAGGCGTGGTCCACATTTCTCACATGAAGGGGATCTGTGTACACCTCTGGACTAACCACAGAGTGCCAAACTGTCCACAATATATTGGTCATATCTCTGCTGTAGTACACAGGATCATTACTATGCTAGCAGTGGTACTGTATTATGATGTCCTTAGAATGTCTGTCAGTAGCCAATGGCGTACATGTCAAAATCAGATGTGACCTCCCACACACAACATGTCTGTTAAGAAAACCCCTGTTACCTGTTACAGTAGCAACAGTTTACATATATGCCTGCAATACATACATGACATCCCCTTGCACTAAGAGGTTGGGACTATTGATATATATAGCCATATATCTATATAGATATATACACACATATACATATCTACATACATATATGGATATATATATATATATATATATATATATATATATATATATATATATATCTACATATACATATACATATACAAACTCAAATATATACATATACATAGCTATATATGCTACACATATACAGATATATATAGATATGTATGCACATATAGTTATGGATATCTACATATATAGCGACATGAATAGGTATATCTGTACACATAGGATGTGCACACACACATATATATATATATATATATATATATATATATATGTATGTGTATATATATATATATATATATATATATATATATATATATATATATATATATATATATGCAGACAGATCTAAAAATGGACATATATATGATGCACTATACAGATGTGTAGAAATGTATGAATATATATGTGTATGTACATGTAGACATATATCTACATATGTATATGTATTGATCCATATTCCTGTCATGTGTAAACATCACAGTTCTGTATACCTTCCCAGATGTATCTCACTGTATGTATCTGATATGTGTATATTTAGATATAACAACATATTTGATGCAACAGTAATATCAATAAGTACTACACAATTGTGGAAGTTAAAGCAATTGTTCGATACTATTCAAAATGTGTACTGACAGATATATTGGAAAAACAACTATCTTCATAGCTGTAATGATGTAGTGGTTAACTGTTGTGATTATAGTGTACAGGGTCATGAGTTCAAGACCTGCAAGAGCTGTGTATTTTGTTGCTGGGCAGAACAAGGGCTGTTGGATACAGAGAGGTTAAGGAAGTTTTGAGCAGCTTTAAGTGTGTTTGCGTGGATTTGTGTGAAGCTAAGCGGTGCTAAGGTATGGTTAAAAGTACGGGCACTTAAACCATGTAGGCTTCGCTTACCAGTGCGCAAATGTGGTTAGCTATTATACTGCAGCAATGCTGACACCTGCTAAGCATGGCTCAGCCCTGGGAACCAGTGCTCACATCCAGGTCTAATAACAAAGCAGGGTAATGACATCTGTAATCTGGGTATGTCTGGACATTGTGAGCATGGCCCCTATATGTTAGGGGCTACTGCATGCACTCCATAATGTCACGCACTGGAGTGTCATATGTAACTATTGCTCAGTACATGCCAGATCTGCTGCTCTATCAACTTATCATGTGGACATCAGTAATATATGGATACCCTCCCTGGTGTTGTCTAGTAATTTCCCAATGCATCTGTAGTGCTGCATATGTGGGTAGTCATTCATCTTTCTGCTGATTGCAATATTAATGGTATACTTGGTGTCTACTTTCCCTCCCAATGCATGTTCCATGCTACATACCTTATTATACTATCATCTGTCCTGTGATTACATATCAGACACTTATTCCTGGTATCTCATGTGTCAGTCCATGTCCATATACTGCACGATCCCAAAGGGAAGTATTGCCATATGAACAACCCCACAATCACACATGTGCATACATGGACACCCTCACAAACACACACACATGCACACATACATCCTACATGCATCAACCCCCCCTCCACTCCACCAGATTGCAATTGCAGACAAAATAACCCCCCCACACACACATACAGGTGAGGTTGCACAAAGATAGTACACATAGTCCTCCCATTACCCATCTGTCAACATGCCTAACATATGGTACTCAATAGCATACAGTGCAGCTATAGTCAATCCATGCTAGCAACAGTATACATGTGTGTGATGCATGGGCTGTGTTAGTAGGTGATGCCCCTTCCCCTGGAAAACACTGCACTCATGTACACAGTATTGTTGTGCACCTGTTCTGCACCCTGCCATGTTCTGTGCACCAAACGTCACAGGTGTACAAACCATTGCTGAATGTGTATTACTGTGTTAGTTATGTCTGCTCTAATTCTCACAGCCCCTATGTGTTTGAGTGACACATACCTAGGATGATACGTGGACAGATGTCATTTGTGAATGCCTGATGTCTGGTTTACAGATCTCAACATCAGTGGTGCATGTATGACCAATACGATACTATTACACTGACAACCGTCAGACCTTACCATGGCTATGGAGAGTTTACACACCCTTATTGATATGACACACTCTTCCTTGATATGCCATGGGACCACACCACCTCATATATTAACATTACATAAGCCTGATATGTGACATATGTCCTGTACATTCACATGCAGTGTCTAAGAAATGTGTTGGGTGTGCAGATGCTGACCACGATCCATACACTCCGTGGGTGCATATGTGTACACGCCTTTATCATGACGGTTTGTTGCAGCTATTGTTATGTGCACTACAGTAGTCACTATTCCTGGCAGGGGAATACTAGCATGGGCCATATGCATTTGTCTGCCATACACATGTCCCCCAACTCTGCACGATTGCAAGGTTTACTCATGTGCGCATCCCTTGGAGTTCACACACAGACATACCTATTGCTGTGGAGTTAGGGTTACGTCTGCCACAGTTCCTGAACCTGTGTGCAGATACAGCCATTCTTAGCATCCTTAGGATCCCTGCTGTAGTGCACTGGTGTGTCTTGATGTCACACCCTCCCCACCTTCAACCTTTCTAAAGATGCTTGACAACTATGGCCTATACATGTGTGTCAGTTTGCAGTGCCCCAAACACTGAATACCATGTGTAACAGCCTAGTCCCAGCTAATAATGTGGACCACAGTATTATGTTATGCCATACTGTAGGCCTGTAACAGTTGCCATTGTAATACTGGTATATACACTGTTGTAGCACCGTATAAGGGTGATGTTTCACACATGTCCTACTGTAGGCCATGTGCCCTACCATTATGTTCATCCCTGTGGACACATTTTGCAATGACAGGATGTTAGTTATCTTGCAGGTGTCTGACATACCCTTTAGAAACCCCATCATGGTCACTACTGTGATGCAGTGCATTTAACAGCAACAATATGCGAACATGTACAGCCTGCATTATGGGTAGGTGTGTTAGATTGTGCACGGAATATACCATGGCCATTACATGCCCAGTATATTGGCAAGCATGAACATAAACCATACTCACGAGCTTCAGGCTGCTGCCTTGGTGGTATACCAGAGGGACCTACATAAGAGTGTGAGAGATGTGATGTCAGTGGCCACAGCTGTGGCATTGCTACAGGCTGTGTGCAGCATTACAGTACATCAACAGTACAAGTCTACAATACTACCACTTATGCACATCTGTTTATTACTACTACAAAGCAACAGACTATATATATGACATCTCACATATGCATGATCTACCTGTACAGATGTGGATGTATACGCAACAGTGGTCTACTGATGTGCCCTGTGGCCTTACCTGCATGCTCCTCAGCTGGTGTGTGGGTAGCACACACCTCCACAATGGTCTCTGCCAGTTCTTGATTGTGCGAGTGGGCAGGTGCCACGAGGCTGACGAGGAGCTCCTCAACACGTGTCATAGGGG
The DNA here is from genome assembly GCF_019279795.1 of Protopterus annectens. Classification (NCBI taxonomy): domain Eukaryota; kingdom Metazoa; phylum Chordata; order Ceratodontiformes; family Protopteridae; genus Protopterus; species Protopterus annectens. The sequence continues at coordinate 1,906,903,677 of NC_056725.1, forward strand.
AATGGATGGCATGACCCTCCTGTTGCAAGGTGATCCCCCCGGACTGCAGCAGCATGCCAACAGGCATTGCAAAGCAGGTCAGTACAATGATACTGGACCTGCTCATAACCGCGGTTATGCAGGCCGACATCATTGACTCTGTGGATTGGATTGTTCCATAGGGTGGTGCGCTCCTGCTGCTCATGGGCTGTCCTGTCAAAGACAACCTGGAAGTGCTGTATCATGTGGTTTAGTATGACCTCATTTACCACTGCTGAATACCCTGGTAAACGTCCGTGGGACATCTTGCCTCATCATCATCATCATCTTCTTCTTTCGGCTGTTCCTGTTAGGGGTCGCCACAGCGGATCATCTGTTTCCATTTCTTCCTGTCCTCTGCATCATGCTCTTTCACACCAACCGCCTGCATGTCCTCTCTCACCACATCCATAAACCTTATCTTAGGCCGTCCTCTTTTTCTCTTACCTGGCAGCTCCATCCTTAGCATCCTTTTCCCAATATACCCAGCATCCCTCTTCAGCACATGTCCAAACCAACGCAATCTCGCCTCTTTTGCTTTGTCTCCAAACTGTCCAACCTGAGCTGACCCTTTAATATACTGATTCCTAATCCTGTCCATCCTAGTCACACCCAGTGCAAATCTTAACATCTTTAACTCTGCCACATCCAGCTCTGACTCCTGCCTTTTCATCAATGCTACCGTCTCCAACCCATATAACATAGCTGGTCTCACTACCCTCTTGTAGAGCTTCCCTTTCACTCTTATTGGTACCTGTCTGTCACAAATCACTCGTGACACTCTTCTCCACCCATTCCACCCTACCTGTACTCTCTTCTTCACCTCTCTTCCACACTCACCATTACTCTGAACTGTTGATCCCAAGTACTTAAACTCATCCACCTTTACCAACTCTACTCCCTGCATTCTCACCATTCCTCTACCCTCCCTCTCATTTACACACATATATTCTGTTTTAGACCTGCTGACCTTCATTCCTCTCCTCTCTAAAGCATATCTCCACCTCTCCAGGGTCTCCTCAACCTGGTCTCTACTCTCACTACATATCACAATGTCATCTGCAAACATCATAGTCCACGTGGGACATCTTGCCTGAAAGACATAAAGATGGAAACAAGTCTGAGGAACTCATGCAGCAAGATTACCATAGTTCTTAATACACATCTCTGTCTCACCCCCACCATATCAGCGACAAAAAACTGTTCACACAACTCAGTAGGTATGGCTACAGCTTACCTACCATTGCGACATATATTGTATTGTACCACACTTTGTGCTACGTGTTTGTAGACATGTTCCCTCTGGGGACACTATCATTGCTGGCCTGTTACAGACTATTTCACTTGCATGCCATTGTCAGGGCCACTATGGTTCCATATATGCATGTGGTATGCTTGCTATGTGATTGCTGCACATCTGTCATTCTGTGTTATTGTGGATATCTATGCATGCTGTTGGACATGTTCCGGGATTGTGCGGACTATTACTACCCAAATATGTTCTATAACAGTGACACAATAGCATGTTTAGGGAATAGTTGCCAGCAGAACCACCTCTCCCACCTCATCTGGCCATGTTACCAGGCCACATCACATGTGGGACCCACCCTGGGGCCTCCTCATCTACTGGTCCAGCACTACCTTCAGGGGGAGCCACCTCAGGGGATGGTGTTCCTCCCCCCGGGGGCACACACAGAGATGATGCTATCACCTGAGGTCAGGTCCAGGGTCTGTTCCTAAGGGACTCCACAGAAACTTGTGGAATGTGCTACAGCACCTTGAGGCCCCCAGTACACAATCACAGGGTCCACATGCTCCTCCTGCTCAGCCTTCAGGCCAGGCACTTTCAGGGCTGTGGAACTGCTGTAGTGACTAGCAGTGGGTGGGGCCTCATTCCCATTGTTTCCATATGGGGGCTCATGGGGCTTCCACATCACAGACCACACACACACCATCCAGGGTGTTTACCCACCACATGTGTCATATACCACCCCTGTAAGCTGTTCTCTATATCTACCAATCTGAACCACCTCCACAAATATACCTGCTATCCTTCCCCATATTCCCATTCCCTACTTCACAGACAAGGTCAATGTGGTTCCAACAAGGGGTTCACATGTGACATAACCATCCATGTTGCACACACTTATAGCTGTATATATCTGTGTGTATTGCTATGTGTGATGTTCCCTCACACATAGCATGCAGCACTGTGGTGGTAATATAGGGGACATGTATTTACATACATATGTGTGTGTTTGTATATATGTAGACATACATACACACACACACACACACACACACACACACACACACACACACACACACACACACACACACACACACACACATATGTGTGTGTGTGTGTGTGTGTGTGTGTGTGTGTGTGTGTGTGTAGATCTATTTTATGTTGTATATATGTGTTTATTTATATATGTCTACAAATGGGTATCTGTATATCTGTAGACATACATATATACATACATATATATATATATATATATATATATATATATATATGTACACATATACATACCTATGTATGGGGTACATTCAGACATCAGGTCCACAATCTTTAACTCTTCTTCTTGCACAGCTACACTGTTATGCCTTGCTACAACACAGACAGGTGAAACATATGCACATAGCCTATCATTAGGAGTGTATATATAGGGCCAGATTACACACCTATGGCATTTCAGCATGCTACAATACATGTTAACCTGAGTGTCCTGCAAGTGGTGGGCTCTGAAACCCAATTGTCCATCATTATGGCATAACTTCCACCACCAGCTATTGGCCAGAGTAATATACATCCTTTCCATTACACAACACACACTATGTTGGCTTACATCTTGTCAGTCACTGCTGCTCTGCACAGTTGACGGGTATAGCCTACTACCCACAGGGACAGACTATATTATCCATAGCAGTTGTTCAGCTGAACATCATTACAACAATTTATTTTATTTTATTTTACATTTGTTAACCAGGGGTGTCTGACTGAGCTGAAAAGGCCTTTTTTCAGCAGAGTCCTGGGGAGAAAAGCTCCACATAGAAGAATTACAAATACATTTAGATATTTAGACATGATCAGTATACAAACAAATTACAATAGACCTGTTTTTACAGTGGTATGCAGCACATCAACAGTTACAGTGGAGAGAACAAACAAACAAATATTAATTTAAAAATAAAGGTAATTATTAGATTTGTAGTGTATAGCTGAAATTTGGAACATATGTAGAATACATACATAGTACACAGGCACAGTACATATATTGTAGATTAGCCAGTGTTTGTGAGTAGAAGTGAAAACTATTATCAAGTACTCTAAGTTTAGTATGTGCACCTTATCCGTTTTGGCACTGCCAACTTTGCTTGAGATGTTGCCTAATGATGTTTTTAAAGGAGGCTTTGGACACCTGATGGCACATGTGTATCATTCCACATCATCTATCCCAGTATTATGGACCAAGTACTACAGTCAAGTACATGCATATATATACTTCACATACCTGTTGTGGGAATGAGGTCTGTTTTGGATGGTTTCCTTGTAGGAGGTTTTTTTTTCCCCTTGGCTTTGGCCTTAGTCTACTTTCTTTGTTTCTGTTTCGGTTTTGGTTTTGATTGTGGTTGTGGTTTCTCTTTCTGTCTCTCTCGCTCTCTCCCTCTCCCCCTCTCCAGTAAATGGATTGAGCTGCTTGAAATAGATTGCAGCATGGCTTTTATAGGTGATGCACATGATCAGGTGATGGCCTCTGCAGCAATCCAGTGTCCTCCACTTGCTACCTGCATGCAGCATGCTGTGTAGTACTTCCAATTACCACTGTCATGGAAACCACCTACTATAAATCCCTACATCATGTGTGACTGATCCCTTTACCTTTCCTGTATGGTGGACATCCTTCCTTTGTGTGGGCAGCAGTATTACAGACAGCAGGTAGCAAAACCTCTTACAAGAGAACTTGCACACTCAGGCCAGCTACATATTTGTATGAGGTTCCAGAGCTAGAGACAGAGTGTGAGTAGTGTTGTTGTATGCATTGTATAGCACCAGTGTTACCGGGTTTGTGTTTACATACTAGTTTAACATGGAATGCAGTCTGTCTGCATAGTTCTCAACTGTGGGCCTATCCACTTGATGGCCAGAGGTGTGCATGTTATGTTTTGTCTGTCCACCACACAGGTCTTGTGTCAGATATATCACTGGCAGTGTGTGTGTTGAGTGCTGTCAGTACATGGCCACATCCATTTGTGTTTCTGACTTAATATTCCTGACTAAGGGTATGTTTCAGACTATCCTGTAACACCAGCAACTTGCTTAATGTATGACAACACTATTTCACATATGGGCCTGTGTTCCGTCCTCTGTCCTCCACCTACATACCTGGCTTTGTCCATATGACATACTGTCAGGGGTTGTTATGCAGTGGACTGTGAGTATGTCATGCTGACATTTCTGCCATCATTCCACTGTTGTTCTGGCCCCCACACATCTTGTGGGGTTAGGTCCATATATGCATGGGGTTCATCTGCAAAATACATGTGTGGCCTTCTGCAGTTCAGAGGTCAGTGGATGTAACAGTGGTATATGCCCCTGTATGTCAGTCTGTGGGAGGGGGGATGCACCATAACTAACCTAGGCTGTTACAACATGTGAAGGATATTAGGAGTAAGTTGCCTTAAGGTACTGGACGTACATTACCATACAATTCAACTTGGGAAAATGCAAGCCACCTGCTTCCTGCCATACATGTTCTGTTTGTCAGTGTGATAGTGATGGTTTCAGTTATGCCTTGTTATGTAACAGATACATCCCATTGTGTCAATTGAAGTCTTTTCCCCTAGGGATTGCATAAAGAGTGTAGTTAGAGGCTGCTGGGCTATACATCTGCATTACTTACCTTTAATTGATTGTTTTCCTGTGGCCCAGTCTGTCTTTACTGTTGTACTACTTGAAGGCCTTGACCTGGAGAGCAACATATGTTATGCTTTCCAGAATACTGTATTAACTGATCTGTTTGAGAGTTGCATTAGTCTGTTTATATGTATTTCAAAGTTTAAACAGCTATACGACATGGCATATGCAACTATAATAGTACACAAATAAAGCTTTCTCATGTATGCAAACCAGTGTGTGGTGTTATATCCTTTGACCTTTCTGTGGGTATATGTTTCAGGCAGCAATTGTCTTTTGTATTGGTGACTCATGCAGTGTCCATTTGATAAGGTGGTAACTGTAGGAATACTGGTTGCTCTGTATGGTGTGCTCCCTCTAAATATGTATCTTCCTATACATATCGCTGTGTGTGTGTATGTGTAGTTATATGTATATATATATATATATATATATATATATATATATATATATATATATATGTATCTGCATATATATGTGTGTGTGTGTGTATATGTATCTTAAGAATGTTTATTGCTTCCACATTGTACATTCCCTATGGTAGCCAGACTGTACTGCATGATATGTTATTGATACCAGCCTGACATCATACAGGAGGGATGGATTACTGTTAACCTCTTGTGCCTATGTTGTGTTGGGTCCTGGGTATGGGACTTGCAACAGTTGGTATTGTATTGCAGGGCAGACCTATTTTGCTGTGGGGAGGGGGGGTAATATCTATACGTACAAGACGTATGTAGCTTGGGCCCCCTCACCCCCATTAATGGTGCCTGTGGTCATAAATGTATTTATGTTCTCTTTTATATCTATAGCTATATAACTGTATATATATATATATATATATATATATATATATATATATATATACTTACATATATATATTGCTATATATATAGACATATATATGTAGACATATATATCTATATATGTATGTATATATATATATATATATATATATATATATATGCAGGTATGTATATATACATATATATATATATATATATATATATATATATATATATATATAATATGTATATATTTATATATATATATATATATATATATATATATATATATATATATATATTTATATATAAATATATATATATATATAGGTATTTATATATCTATTTAGATAGAAATATATAAACACACACACATGTGCTATTGTAACCTGATAGTAACTTTTTGCTGTCTGTAATGGGACCTTGTTACATTTTATTCACTGTGGAGCTTTTCTCCCTGGGTCTTTGCTGAAAATGAGCCAAAAGCTCAGTCAGACTAACATGGTTAACACATGTAAAGTAAATAAATACATAAATAAATAAATAAATAAATATATACATCTACATGTTTAAATACATTTCCTGTACTGTTGAATGACTGTGCTGGATGATATGTTTGTGAAAACATCAGGGTGATATATATTTGACGGCTTAGTGGTGAATCGCTTTGGCTGTGGTGTGCATGGTCCTGGGTTTGAGCCTTGCAGAAGCTGTTTATTTTGTTGCTGGGCAGAACAAGGGGCGTTGGATACAGAGCAATTAAGACACTTTTAAGCAGTTGTAAGCAGGTTTGTGTGGGTTTGCACAGAGGTAAACACTGCTAACTTCCGGTTACAGTTTCTTATACTGATTTAGCTTCTCAATTGCTTAACCTGTGTAGGCATTGGTTACCCCCGCGCAAACAAGTTTAAACCCGCTTACTGCTGCTTAAAAGTCCTTTCTCCCACTTTCCCCCTCTCTAATTTCTTTAAAACAAAAGAAAAAGGGTTGATAGGAAAGTGGTGAAAAAGGGGAACAAAGAGGGAAAGACAGTAGCGGAAATAGCTACGGATGTGGAGGATGGGTGTAGGGAAGATCCATACCTGTCCATTTCTTCTGCAGCAACAGCTGTGCATATACACTGAATTTGGAGATAGATTTGGACACTCAAACCCCTGAGAGATGGGTGAGGACAACAATAATATGTTGTGAAGCCAATTAGACCAGATTACATGTGTCCAGTGGACACATGTGCGAAATGGACAGCTATGTATGGAGCAAGATTTTTTTTGGGAACAGATTGCCCTTTTTTTTTTTTTTTTCAGGTGAGAGTGGGATGTTGGAGAGGGATAGTAGGTATATTTGGGGAGGTAGGTTGGGTAGATTAACAGACAAGAAAAACAAGATGCATACAGGGGTGGTATATGATACATGTGCGGGTAAACACCTTGATGTGGAGGGGTGTTGGGGAATCAGAAGCCCATGAGCTCCCTAGTGAAAACAGTGGGACTGAGGTCCCCACTCATGGGCAGTCACCACTGCACCTTCACTGCCCCAAAGGTGGCTGTGCTGGGGGCTGAGTAGGAAGGCCAGGCTGACCCTCTAGTTGCGACACACAGACCTCAAGCTGCCGTAGCAGATCTCCGACCTCCCTGCGGAGCTTGCTATGCACTACTACCCGGACCTGGTGATGGGTGACAGGTTCCTGTCCGCTCCTGCTTCCAGGGGTGGTGAGCCCCATTCCCTGAGGCAGTTCCACCCGAAGGTGGTGCAGGACCAACAGACGAGGAGGTCCCAGGTTGGGCCCCAGACATGCTGTTGCCTAGTGCCACGGCCAGCTGAGGTGGGACATGTGGGTCCACCAGGACCGGCCTTCCCAGACGTGTTATGGCGTTTAAATGTTATCAACATATGTGGGTTAGTAATAGTCAGCACATTCTAGGATTACATATAACAGCATGCATAGATTTTCCCATTAACCCAAGCACCAGATATGGAACATTTGCATAGCAAACAGAACACATGCATATATGGGACCACAGTGGTCATTTCAGTAGCATGCAGGTACACTGGTGGCAGCATGCCACTGATGTGGGAGTATTTCAACATGGCACATGCATAGAAACAAATTTAAATAATTATCAAACAATAGGACGTATGTCCCAACAGTAAAGTTAATTCAGCACATACTGATTGAGTTGTGTATTTAGTTTATTGTTGCAGATATGGTTGGGGGGGAGATAAATATGAAAGTTAACAACTAGTATATTCCTGTAGTTCACATTATTTTCCTTGTCAGTGCTGTGATCTGTACCTTACAGGTATTAGTACACTACCCTATTGCCTTAGTTTGGACAGTGGTATGGCTGTTGACAACTATATACATGAACTGAGTTTTACCTGCAGTATACACCTCTTATCTGGTATACCTGTGGAGGTATTGCTTGTTAACACTACCTAGCTGTTTCTACACATAGTCCCAGATTCCAGGTTGATGTTATGCACATACCTGTCCATCTATGTTTGCACACATTCTGGGTATGTCTTCACCACATGCAGGTGAACTAGGACATATTTTGACTATTGCCCTCTTAAACCTTTAGTGACTTGTACAATGACAGGTTTGTTTTATTTGGCATTTTTCAAAAATGTACAGCTCTGACAGTCAGTTATACGACATGAAATGCTGCCTACATGTCAGAAAGTAGCACACTGATATGGCAGGGGGACAGGGTAACAGCCAGCAGATATGGGCCGAATAACTGCACATTCTGGACATTACTGTACACTTGTGGGGTATGATTCTGCATACAGCTTACTAACACTCCCAGGATTCAAACCATGGCTGTGTCTGCTAAAAATAAAACACTGTCCATCACAGTTGAGTGAGCTATATAGATATTGCTGTGTATCTCTTGTTTGATTTTTGTCTATAATTCTCCTGTGGTTTTATATTCTGACCTTGTAATTACAACACTCTTATACATGATTTCCTAGATAGTTGTATTATGTAGTACAGTGTGGGTGACGATGAGTGATACCTTATTATTCTGAGCAACTGCAACACTAACAATGCCATACAATACCAGAGTAAACAGTACCAGTACAGGATATCAATATTTTATTTATAGGCACAGTGTTCGTATATGACAGACCTGTGGGAGCAATGTTTGTTAGCACTACCTGCATGTTGCCACACAAATTACCAGTTTCCACATTAGTATTATGCACATATGTCTCACTCTGTTACTGTACACACTTCGGTCACAGCTTGACAACATGAGGGTGGAGATGGGGCATACTTGGCTACTTGCTCTCATAACATTTTGGGGAGTTGTAAGAGTGACAGGTTTGTTGTTATAGATGTCTGACAATCAGTTGTATGTCTTGTTTGCTGCCTAAATGTCTGGGATCACCCCACTGATTTGCCAGGGGGACAGGGTTACATGCAGCAGCTATGGGGTGATTTACTGGACATTCGGGACATATCTGTACTGTTGTGGGGTATGATTCTTCATACAGCCTATTACCACTCTCAGGATTCGAACCATGGCTGTGTGTGCAAAAATACAACAGTTCACGTCACAGTTGAGTGTGCTATTTGGTTTTGGTTGTTTGTTGTTTCAGTGTTTTCAGTCTAAGTCTTTCTCAGTTGTACTATTTGACCTCTTGGGATTACAACAGCCATATACACACATTCCTACACATTTTATTTATGTAACACAGTGTGGGTAGCAGGGCTCACTACAACAGTACTAGTAAGTGATTGGAACGCTACATTACCATATGATACCAGAGTGAACAGATGCAGTCCAGCAGTTAGACCTTTATTGTCAGGCTATTATGCTTTTATTTACATACAACCTATATGAGACTCATCATGCCATATTCTCTGGTGTATGCAGTACATGCCTTAAACAATACAGGTTTTATACAGGTAATTAACTTACTACTACTTTTAGATTTATTTCCTATGACAGTACATGCAAGAGTATTACTAACCTGCCTTGAGTCGCAACCGCTGCAGTCTACAGCCATGGGCTTTCTGGTTCGCAGCCCACTCACCTACCACTGTGAAAGACATAAGAGGAATATTTAGCCATACCTATCCATAATATACATGAGCTGGCAATTATTAAACAGGTAGTGGACTGATACTTACACACGGCTGGAACATCCCCTGTCCTCCTAGCCTCTTGGATCCACTGATCCAAGAGATACCCCTTTCTCCGCTTCAGGTTGGCATAGTGATGCCTGACCTGCTCACCAGTTCGGGGTATGCCAGTGGCACTGTGAGGTCATGGGCGAGATGGTCCCACGTTTTTGCTTTGTATTGGGAACCCTGGTACTGGCCCTGCAGAAGTCTCATGTCATGGTGTTTCACAAGGAGTCCTGCCATGACTCTGGACTCCTGGATGCCCCAGCACAGGGCCTGAAAGTGCACCTCGTCTCCCATTCCAGACATAGTGCCTACAAGGGGAAGCTACAACCAGTTATGAGATATATTCCCACCTGTTGGTTTTAAATAGGGCCAGTTTCCCACACTTTGCCATGATTGTATGGTTTTTATTTTATTTTTTTTTATTTTACATTTGTTGACCAGGCTAGTCCAGCTGGATAATTTCCATTTTCAGTGGAGGCCCGGGGAGAAAAGCTCCACAATTAAAACAAGGTTAAACATTTAAGCAACAATGCATACATTTTTGTGTAGTAGAAAATACAGCGAAAAAAAACAGGTAAAAAACAAATAGCCTAAGCTATATATTCATATTTTTTTTTTTTTTTTTTTTTTTTTTAGAACAGTACAGTAATTTAGTCATTTGAAATAGCAGGGAAAGATAGTGATTTTTACGTAGGGAGGTATGGCTGAAGAGCGAAGAAGTCATTTAGTCTGGATTGGTACAGGAGCAGAGCCAGAAGTTGTTAAGATGTAATAGAAGTTGTTTTTTGAAAAGTTGAAAGGAGTCTAGTGAGGTAATGTGTTGGGGAGGTTATTCTATATTTTCCTATGGAGTTTGAAAATAGACAGTTGCCTGCTGAATTTGTAATTCTAGTTGTGGTGACTTGTATCTTTCGCAGATCGCAGCTGTTTCAAGTTTTTGTAGGGAGTAAGGAGGTTACTGAGAGCTGGTGTTTTGTTGGTTGATAAAGAATGTTATGTGTAATTAAGAGTTGTTGATAGATAAGCTTGTTAGGTAGTTCTAACCATTGTAATTGTTTTAAGTTATTACAGTGGTGAGTTCTGTACTGGGATGCTGTGCCAAAACGGGCTATATTATGATAGGATGTAGTTAGTTTTTTCAGGTTACCTTTAGAGAGATTGGTGTAAATAGAGGAAGCATACAGTAGGGTGGAGATAAGATGTGATTGAGCTAAGGTGGTCCGTCCTTCTGGAGTAAGGAAGGGTTTTATTCTGTACAGTGAACCTATCTTTTTATTTACTGCTTTTATAGTGTTATTGATATGACAATCATAGTTAAGATTATTATCAATAGTAACACCAAGCAGTTTGGTAGTAGAGTCTGGGGAGATAAGAGAATTGTCAGCTGCAGTAATAGTAAAATTTAGTTGAGGAGATTTGTGGGTAGGTGAGAATAGTAATAGTTTTGTTTTCTTGGAGTTGAGAAGGAGACATCTTTTTGAGAACCATTGTTCAACGGTTGAAAAGGTAGATTGTGTGAGAGTATGGTTTTGAAAATACTAAGCTATGGGCAAATCTGCTTACCTAAGGTTGGCATTGCTTAAAGGGATATACCAATGGGCATACTGAGTTAGCTGGCCTACACATTGCTTACACCTACTAAGCTGGGCTATGCAATGCTTAGCCTTGCTTAATATTTAATTTGCATTATATTTGAATTTTGGCATTGAGTTACTATTCATTACATGTTATATATGTGTTTGGTATCCATGATTGGGGTCCTTGTATTTATTAGGGGATTTCAACACTTTATTACAATGACACCTCACATCTGGGCTTAATGCAGTACTCCATTTCACATATTTATGTCCTGTAGTAGGTTATACAATATAAAACTGTATATAGATTCCTTTCACATGTTCAGTTTCTGTTTCCTATATTGAGCATCTGTTTGGTGATACCTCAATCTTATGCACTGTTGTGATGGCTTAGTGGTTAACTACTGTGACTATAGTATATAGGATCATGGGTTCAAGTCCTGCAAAAGTTTTTTTTTTCTGGCCAGAACAGCAGCTGATGCATACAGAGTGATTAAGGCACTTTTAAGCAATTGTAAGTGGGTTTGTGTGGGTTTGCATGAAGGTAAGCAATGCTAACCTCCGGTTAAAGGACCACTACAGGAAAATAATTTAAAACGATATATTGTGTAACTTTTCCTTAAGTTTGGCTTATTGCAAACCTGTATGTCCTAGATAGAAGTAGTAAATAATAATTTTATTATGTTTGTACCCCTGACTGCCCTCCTGGGGGCAGACATCCTGATGAGAGTTAATTTAGATCTAAAGAAAAATTTAGTCCATAATACACTGCAAGTCCACTGTATCCAGGGTTGCCAGACGTCCCTATTTGGGTGGGACTGTCCCGAGATCAGCAGCCTGATCCCGAGTCCCGCCCTGCCGGTTTAAATCCCGGCCAGCCTCCGCTTTGTTTGTTTTTTTTTTTTTTTTTTTGATTGTCCCGTATACCTGGCATACGGGCCAATCAAAAATTGCTAAACACGGAGCTTTTTATGTTCCGCATTAAACAAGAGAAGCTCCGTGTTTAGCGATTTTTGATTGGCCCATATGCCGGTATACGGGCCAATCAAAAATCGCTAAACACGGAGCTACTTGCAATGCATTAAACACGAGAAGCTCCGTGTTTAGTGCAGAGCTACTGAGTGAGCTCAGTTCTTTAATGTGGAACTCTGTTCCGCATTAAAGACCTTTTCTTTTTTTTTTTTTTTTTTTGGTCTTCAGTTGCCGAAGACCTTTTTTTTTTTGGTCTTCACTTGTCTTGAGAGACCTTCTTTTTTTTTTTGTCCCTACCTGGGGGGCTGGAAATCTGGCAACCCTGACTGTATCTGAGATTATAGTGCCCATAGATGGACCGTCTTATTAGAGTTCCATTCACTTAGAATGGAAAAGCAGAGATGAGAAGCTATTTTTCAGAGGCCTCAGTAAACATATAATTCACTGTCATGCAGTGCCTCTTACAAATGTGTTTGCTGCTGATGTGTTACACATTCTGTGAAAAAGGTTTCCCAAACTACCATCTCTTTGCTGAGATATCAGCCTTTTATTTTAGACATTTAACTTTGATCTGTTTCAGTTTCTTCTACAGTTACTCCTCCCATAACCCAACCCCCTGCTAGCAAGAGTATCACATTTCCCATCCTGCAAGGTTCAGCTATTCAGTCAGCTTTGCATGACAATACACATCAAACAGACTTGCTTGCAGTCTGCCTGGTGTGCTAGTAAAAGTGTTTCCTCATTTCTTACTCCTATCATCTGAATAGCACTTTTACAGTAAATCATGTTACAAAATGCTTTTCCTCAATCCTTGATATAAAGGAGTTTAAGTATTCCATTACACATGCCTGTAATAGACACTCATTACAATTCATCTTGGCCACTGACAGACTGAGCTCTGTCTGCAAAAAAAAAAATTAAACTCATTTTGAATATACATATTTGCCGTAAATAGAATTTCAGTCTTCTACCTTGCTTTCCCTTATTCATACTGTTATGGGGCAAGACCAGCTTATTAAAATGTATATTAATCTAAGTTTATTAATGATGCTATAACATGATTGTTAAAAAAAGCAAATGTAATTTGTATGCAGGGCTGGGAAAAATACAGCTTCATAAGCCACAGTATTGCTGTCTTTTACACTGCATTCTTTTAGTATGTAATAAGAGAGAATAGTCTGTGTTGCATGAAGTGAGGCATGTAGTTATTACAAAATTGTTAGCCTGACTACTCCAGGCTAGAAGTGCGTTGTTGGCTAGGGCAGGTTTGAACCATCCAAAGTCAATAACAAGACCCCTTGGAAGCAGGTGGATCATGTAAAGAAAGGTGTTCATGTGAAGTCCGAGGCAAAAATCACAAGGGATGAGGACATTTGCAAAGTTTTTCATTTGTCAAATTAACTGTAACATAATGACACTGCATGGCCAGGTTAGATAAGAAAATGTATAAAATTAGAGGTTGTCTGTAAAGTGAGAATGCTTCATCAAGAATTATGAAGACTGACTTCCAGCTCTATAAGAATAAAATGTCTGTTTGCACATCCTGAAGTGTTGTTCCTGACTGAAGGCATACAAGGTAAATTTGTAATGTTATTTATTTATGTCTATAATAATTTGGTGCTGTTCTATGGATCTGAACTTTGGTATTGCTGCAAGGCAGTTCTGGAATAGGGCCCATTACAGACTTTCTGTGAATTCCACACTGCTTTGTATAGAATAGTCAGAGACTCAGATGTGCAGCTATTCAGGGTGTGCAAACATACTAGCCTTGGCAGGGAAATTGTTTTGTAAGGGGAAAAGAGTTGGTCTGCGTTTCTTTTTTTAGACAAATTGCAGCAAATGTAAGTACATGACTGTATGTAGTATAAGTGCATGACTGTGTTTTTGTTTGACCCAGTGGTTGTAAGATATACAAGTAATAGCGGGAGGACCCCACAGTAAATGAGTATAGTAAATGTATGTACACATACAGTAAAAGACAAATTAACACAATGAGGCGCCTTGTGTCGAGGGCGGTACCCTCAGGATTGAAAGATAAGAAGTATGAGAGATGTTTTTATTTTGTCAATGTATGAATGTGTGAGAGAAAGAAAAGAAAAAGTTAAAAGCTAAAAATACAGTTAAAACAACTTCATGATCCCACCACATAATTGGGACGTAGACTATAAAGTTAAAGCAAGTTCATGAGCCCACCACATGATTGGGATGTAGACTATACAACAAGTTCATGAGCCCATAGCATGATTGGGACGTAGACTATATATTGTTAAAACAAATACATGAGCCTACCGCATGATAGGACGTAGAGGTATGCGTTGTTGAAATAAATTCATGAGCCCAAAAGCACACTGGGCCTTAACAGTGTGATTGTGTGAAAGTACCATCAGAGGGTCTGAAAGAGTGGTCAGTTCTGGACACAGTACCTATCTGCCCCATTATCCTGACCACAATGCGGGAGCAGTAACTTTTGAGCTCGTACAAGGATGAAAGCAAGGGGGTACTGTGGGAAAAGACTGATCGAAACCTTTCCTCTGTTACTGCACCCTGACAGACTCCTCCCTGTATGGTGTGTGGATTACTACAGTTATTTTCTGTCTTTGGAACTGCCAGGATCCAGGAGTTGTAAGATAAGCCTAACATTTTTATTACTGATTTATAAAAATAAGAAAAATTGGATCAAAGATAAGCAAGCAAGATCAAATCCCTGAAAAGGGAATATCTGCATATTTTATGTATTTTAATTATGGAAAGGAAAGTTGTAAATATCTGCATGACTGGTTTCAGCTTACTAAGAATTGTTCTGGTGGGGTATTTCCATTACATGGAACTTATGATAAGACTAAATTGCTGACACTGAAAGGCATTTTGGAAGAAAAAAAGCAAAGTAAGTGGGGAACAAATGACATCATTGTATTCTTGGTACAGTGAAGCACTTAAAAAGGAATCAGCATTAAGAGGATTGCAGGATGTTAATAAGAAGTTGTTGCAACATGTAAGAGGTTAAAAAGGCAGTACAGACCAGTAAAAAGGGATCTCTTTATCCTGTCTTAGCAGCAGGATTGGAACAAACTGAGGATGGACAAAAAGCAGAAACTTCTGAAGACAATGATAATCCTCCAGTAGCTACTGCACCCCCACCCCCATATGCACCAGTACGGGTACCTCTTGTAGAAGACTCTGTTGTTTCTCAGACCCCTACCTTTCTGTCTACTGTCCATTGGAAATACAGTTCACGTGACAGTGGTACATCTCAGACTGGTTCCTCTGTTCAAACTACATCTTCTGAACAGGCATCTGCAGTCGAGGGGGATTCTTCTTCCTATCCTTCTCAGATAGCTTCTACTTCCCCAATAGGGGCATTAGTATTTGGCATTCCTGTATCTTACCATACACGCTCACATGACAGAGTACCACAAGAGATTACAACCTCTGGCAGGAGATCTATTGGCACCTCTCAGGGAAATTTTGGGGGCTAACAACAGGGAACTTGTTCATCGTCCTTGGACCTGTGCAGATTTGCATACAATGTCTAAAAATTTTCCAAATATTAGAGAAGATCCATTAAAATTCAAAGAAGAATTAAAAACTATAATAGAATGTTACAATCTCACTTTGACAGATTTACATCAACTGCTGAGGGTAGTTACTTCAGATGAAATAAGAAAGCAGTTACTGGAAAAGGCTGAAATAACAGATTTCACTCTCATAGGGAATACATTAACAGATAAACGAACACAATTGTTAAACAAGATTATGGATGTGTGTCAAGTTACGACTGACTGGTGTAAAATACAGGCATGTAAACAAAACACAGGGGAAGCCCCTGCAGACTATTTTTTGTCACCTTGAAACAGTATTTGTTAGACATTCAGGAATACCAGACCCAGAAGAGCAAGCTAAGCAAGCTTTTGCAGCAGC
Organism: Protopterus annectens; assembly: GCF_019279795.1. Classification (NCBI taxonomy): domain Eukaryota; kingdom Metazoa; phylum Chordata; order Ceratodontiformes; family Protopteridae; genus Protopterus; species Protopterus annectens. The sequence continues at coordinate 1,906,920,009 of NC_056725.1, forward strand.
CTTTGTGCAGGGTCTGCAAGTATAAATTCAACCCCGGGTTCCACCTGTGTCCCTCTTAGATAGGAGCTATAGGTGCTGATCATGGAAACAGCAGTCTACCTTGGCTTGTAAGGGCCCTAGGGCCATTAGCCTAGTAACTTCCTATGATTCTATAGATATAAATGTACATTTTCTCCATTTCAACAGCAGACCACTAACACACACACATTTTTGTTATCATGTGACAATCATGGCCGGCCTTAGGCATAGGCAAACTAGGTGACCGCCTAGGGCGCTGTACAGGATGGCCTTGTATAGGGAGCAATTTGTGTTTATTTATTTATTAATTTAAATAATTTACTGTTCTTAGTATGCAAACACATAATAAGAAAGTAAATTAATTAAAATAAATAAACCATAGGGCATCGTAATCATAGGGAGAGGAGGGGGAAGCAAGCACCCTTCCCACTTTTATACCTGCAGGTTGGCCAGGACTTTAAGAATTAACAAAAAAAAAAAAAAAACCTTCACTCCACGATAGTGGAGTCGGTAGTGGAGTCTTCTCCTTTAAGGAGGAACATGCATGCGTCACATCCACGCATGCCAATGTGGATGTAAATACATTCTACAGTTGCATGTGGAAATTAAACAAGCAGTTTAGGAGAAGGGTTAATGCCATGTGTACTCATATGGCTATTCAGATTAAAAAGAAGGTAAGTGTATGTGTGTGTCAGTGTAGTTTACACTGGGTTTCTGTGTGTGAGAGAAAGTGTGTGTGTGTATTTCTGAGTTTGTTTGTGTGTGTGTTTGTGTGTGTGTGTTTGTGTGTGTGTTTGTGTGTGTGTGTGTGTGTGTGTGTGTGTGTGTGTGTGTGTGTGTGTGTGTGTGTGTGTGTGTGCACGTGTGTGCGTGTGTGCGTGTGTGTGTGTGTATGTTTCTGTATTTATGTGTGTGTGTGTATTCCTTTGTTGATCATTTGGATTATCATTCACTAATGGCTAATTCTTTACTAGCTAAAGCTTAATGCATCCGAAACCGAAGCTGTGGCTCTTCAAGCTAGTTTAAATGATTAATCTACTTTGTCATACTCATCTTTTATCCATTATAGCAGCCACTACTAAATTGGCTCAGTAAGATGCATGGTCTAAACATGATCCTCGGGAACTGGCTAATATTTTGGGATCAAATGCAAACAGTGGATAAATAATTATGTTTCTACTTGTGCAATATCTCCAGGATCGAACACCTTATTCCTTGAGAGGATCTTACAAAACCTGTTCATGTTCCTGTTTCATCCTTCCTTTACTATACTAATGCCCTTTACCTGGGACTTCCTGATTCTGAAACTGATTTCTTAAAGCTAGCAGAAAAACTCTGTTACCAGGCTATTTACTGTTGCACCCAGGTACCATCATATTACATGTGTGCTGTGAAGTCTGCTCTAGCTTCCTGTTTGCTATCATATCATCTTTAAAACCATGATGCAGCTATAGCTGTCCATAAATAATTAGGGTCCTCTTTATCTGTGGGATTTAAAGTGCTATATTACTCTCACTGTGCATTTCAGTCCCCCCCAGAATCTGCTGGCACTTTTACAAGGGCGTTTGGAAATGTGGAGATCACTCTTTTACTTACCGACACCTGCATTTGTGGATCTGATATTGGAAGCTGGTCGAGAGGTATGGAGAAATTTCAATATGTTTTATATGTTAGGTGGGAGGAGAGGAGTATAAACTCCATGCAGGTAGCAGAAGTGTATGGCAGCATTTTGTTAATTTCTCTTAAGAGTAAACATTACAGTCTTCATGGATTGCTGCAGGTGAAAAAATGGCTGTGATTTAAGATTTCCTTTTTTGATGAATCTTACAGTGAGCGGGGCATTGTATTATTGAAGATCAGAGCTCTCAACCTATTATTTGCCCCACACACACACACACTTTACCCCTCCCCACAGCTATCTTCTTACAGCTAACACCCCCGGTCAATTTCCTTCTCCCCAAAGCCCATGTATCCATTGACAGAGTGCTGAGACATAAATCTCCATTGTCCATAATTTTGTATAGTTCCCAGATTTTGCCTTACATTTTTTGTCTTGTCCATCTAAAATATTTGATCTGATAAATCACTGAGGTGAAATGTCAGTCAATAATTATAGACATTAAGAGTTTCATACTTCTCTTTATTTTTTCTTCAGAAAATGTATGTTGTCTTATTATTTATTTAATTTTAGTTTTGTTGACTGAGGTAGTCCATCTGAGTTATGGTAGTTCCTTTTCAACACATGTCCAGAAAAAAAGGCTCCAGTTATAAATCAGGTACTTTTATACACTAGATAAAAACATAAATATTAAAAGTTATTTTATGGGTCTACAGTAAGGCAGCTATAGTAGAGAAATGTGCAATCATTAAAATAAATGGATCATATTAACACAAGACAAACTGACATATTATTATTATTAATAGTACTAACATTCTAAGTTCACTAGAGTTATATTTAACAGAGTCCCTGATTTTTGACCTTTGGCCCTCATAATTTTTGGTGTGTCTACTCCTGTCCCTGATTCTTGAATGAAGAAGCTGAGAGCTGTGGCTGGAGGGATAGAGGCTGCATGCATTCCGCTGCTTCGATATGCAGAAAGGTGTCCCTAAAAAATGTGAATAAAACAAGCAAAGTTGGTACGGACAACTGTAACAACTAGTGAGTCCATGGCATGGTTAAAAACTAGGGACTTTATACTAAGAAATGTTTTAACAGGGTGCAGTCAGAAAATTTATTTTTGTACTCATATGCTGTTGTTGTCCCCACCAACCCACCTGGCAGTTCAAAAATTGACATCCCCCAGCACTTAAATGTTTGCATAACTTTCTCTCTAAAATCATATATATATATATATATATATATATATATATATATATATATATATATATATATATATATATGTAATTTTTTTCAATCTATGTAACTCCTATTGGAGATGTTAATTTAGACAGCTGAAAAAAGTCATGGTTTCACAGTATCATAGGATCATAAGACATTACTAGGCTAATGGCCCTGGGGCTCTTACAAGCCTAGTCAAGAGTTTATCCCCAAAAAGAAACCTCAGTCAGCACCTGTCACCCCTGTAAATGAGGGACACAGGTGGAATCCCTGGGAAAAATTTGTGGTTTCCCATCCACTCATCAAGGTTGCGCTTGAAGAGGGTCAGCAAGGTACTCTGTTTGACGTGTGATGGGGCAGCCTCTGGGACACAAACCTGTCTCTCTAGCAGGTTTTGTTGATGTTGCATATTAGATTTAGGCTTTTTGAGTGGGTAGTGCGTGAGGAGTTAGACTTATGGATATGGAGCATCTCTAGTAGGGCATGCTCCGAGAGTGCCTTGTAGGCGAGACACAGATTACCTCTGAGCAATCTGTATGATACCAAGTAGAGTGACAGTGATTTCAGCCTCTCTGCATAGGATAGGTGTTGACAGCCATAGATTCTCTTTGTGAGGTATTTCTGTGGCCTTTCCAGTTGGTGCACATGATTGATTTAAGGCTTGTAGCGTCAGAAGCTTAAGTTGTTGATTTTATTCATTTTAAGTATGCAATTTTGTTTGTCAGTGGAAAGTACAGGAGACTTTTTTTTCTATTGCAAGGGGGGAGGGTTTGGGTTCTAGTATTACAGGCATCTGAGTTGTTGGTGTTTGGACCATTCATCAGGTTATGGACTTCTTCGTCAGGAAGTTTGTAAAGTGTAACTAAATAAAATAAAGAAATGTAATTTTTAATTGAGTAAAAATTGTTTGGAACTATTTCTTTTGAAGCTGGATGTCTAGTTAACTTGAATGAAGGAAGAAGCCATTCAAAAACATAAATAACAAACAGGCTAAAGCTTATTGTGCTGTTTTATTAACTGAGCAGGAATATGGATTGTCAACAAAGTATCATAAGAAGAATGGAAATATATTGCTTATTAAATAAGGAGAATTACTGATGAGCAACAAATAATTATGTTGGTGAGAGAAAGAAAAGAAGCTACTTACTATATGTTCAGGAAAATATATTTTGTCCATTTTGTTAGCTTAAGTCTTTCTGGGTAGTCACTTTCTAGATGAGACTCTGTGAGAAAATTGTTACAAAGTATTACCTTTGTATGTAATTATATTTGACTATGTTACATTTCCTATGCTTCTTACATACCACTTGCATTTCTATATATATTCATACCTCTCAGCTGTACAGATTTTTGCAGAATGTCCAGATTTTTGCCTCATATTTTTGGCCTATTCATCATAAAGTTTGTGTTTTTTCTGGCAAATCATTGAGGATTTAAATTACTAAATGTCATCATGCATTTGATTTTCAGCTTTCATTTCCTTCAGAAAATGCATGCTAAGACAAATGCTGTTTATTCTAGAAACTTTCTAAGTCTATAAGAGCAGTATTTATAATCTGTCCCTGTTTGGGGGCCTTTGACCCCCCCCGGTTATTTTAGGCTTCGTTCAGATTTCTTGTGCTACGAGGTTGAGAGTTATGGAGGCATGGTATGTAATGTCCTAGTTGCCTATTTATTTGTTGCATTTTAAGAGGGGATAGGGGTTCTGCATTCTTTAGTGTGCCATGCTTTGTTTAAGATGCCTAATTACTATGACCTTGTCTGTTTCTCAGTCATTCTCTATTGCAATATTATCAGTGTACCATTTTTTCTTTAATGCAACGTAGGCAATTAATTCTTCAAGGGCAGCAAGCACTGAATTTGTAGATGGAAAAGTGGAATGTAAAGTTCTTTGCCAGTAATAGCGTCTTCATTAGTTACAAATCTCTTTAATGTAGAATTATTCAGATGATGTTTACTTCTGCAGAGATTGTGCTTATTGACTGATACTGTTTGAGGGGCCTTTTATGGTTAAAATGTTCTGAAATGGGTAGGTTTGTCATTATTGGGTCATACATTTTGTTTCATTACTTACTGGAAAAATGTTCAAAACTACAAATTTAATACAATGTTGTTCTTCTTCTTTCGGCTTTTCCCGGTTAGGGGTCGCCACAGCAGAACTCTGGCCTGCTAATGAATGGCAGTAGATTTTTTTACGGGTGCCGAAGTGCCAGCTCGATGCCCAACCTTCAACGAAGGCACGCCCATTCTACACATGTCTTTCAAATGCCACTCGGCCACGGGGAGGACATGCAGACTCCACACAGAAGGTGCTCCAGCCGAGAATCGAATGGGAGAACCTCTTGCTGTGAGGCAACAATGCTACTGCTGCACCACCGCGGCTTCTAAATTTAACACACTGTAACAAGTGCAAATGTTTTCAGTGTGCAACTAGCTGTTTTTTGTTTATCAAATGACACACTGTGTTGTAGAATGTGAAATCAGTGTTAGTAGCATAATTGCCTTTGATGTAGAAGGCTTGGATTCCACTCCCACACCATGTAGTTGAAGTGCTTATATGCAGTGCCTATATGATTGTTGATTAGTGGTGCATTATAAGGGGGGAAAGGGGTTCTACACGTTTGAGTATGGCCTTTTGTATGAGATACCTAGTGACTGTGAACTTGTTAATCATTTCCTATTGCAATATTACCGACTTACCAATTTTTTAATGTAATATAGGCAACTCATTTTTCAAGGGCAGCAGGCACTGAATTTGTAGATAGCATTGATATGCAAAGTTGTTTGCCAGTAGCATCCTCTTCATTAGTTACAGATTTCTTTAATGTGGAATTCAGATGATTTTACTTCTGCAGAGATTGTGCGTGTGGACTAATATTGGTGGATTGTAATGGCAGAAGTCTTGAGTGGCCTTTTATTGTTGAAATTTTCTGAAATGGGTAGTGTTTGGTTCATAAATTTTGTTTCATTGCTTATTAAAAGAATGTTTAAAACTACAAATTTAAAACATATTCTAACAAGTGGTGCTGTATTTTACAAGGAATATAATACAAGGAATATAATTTGATACAATCAGGAAAGTGAATTAAAGAATAAATACATGGCATGCATGGACCAAAAAACATGTGTGCAAGGAGTCTGTTTTGAAAACAGCCCAAAGGTAAACTTAATTCTCCACCAACCAGATGCATTTCTATGAATGTGGGTTTTCATGCTGTTTCAATGAATGTGAGTTTTGCCATTTCAATGAATGTGAATTTCAAGGGCAGACAAGTTTACTGCTCATGCTAAGTCTGCATTCATTGTGAGACTGTATTGTTTGTTTAACAAATGGCTATCTGTGTTTGTGCTATTTTATTTCAATATCTGCAATAATTGTAGAAGCAAATAATGGAACATACGTGTGATAACTGGCGAGATAACCAAATAATGGAACACTGGAATGGCTGAGGAGGGGGCTGCTGCTGGGGGTTGCTGCAGGAGGGGCTGCTCTGGGGTGGCGGTCTATTACCCTTCCTGGGACCCTATTTGACCATGATCTGGCTGTGGTATTTCAAATAGAAAATACATATGCAAAGGTAGTTGAAATTTAACTACATTACATGCTATATTTTTCTTCCTATGCATTTAAATAAAATGACTGGAGTGGCTTTCTTGGGGAATGACCCAGTGGATATGGCTCAAATAGGGTTGTTTCATGAGTGTGGTGTAGGTGGGGCTTAAGGGGCACCGGAGCACTACTTCGCCTAGGGCACCATTTCGGCTAAGGCCGACCCTGGTGACAATGGTATCCTGATGTTATCATTACAATAAAACTCCAACAGTAGCAATAATGCACTCACATATATTAGTACTGTATACTTTTACAATCACAGAATTAGCCCTTCTCACACAAGTCATCATTGCATTGCCATATCAGTATAATATCAGCTAGAAATTACTTTAAAGAGTGGTTTACAGGTTGACCATGAGATAAGGCATCATAACACACACGTCTCAGAAACTGTCTGCATGGCATAAGCCTATCTCAGAACCTTCCATGTATCACCAGTTCAACTATTAAGGCATCCTGCTGCAACCTTGCAATACTACAACTGTTCTGAGAGACATAATTTCACTGGATCTACGTAACCCTTAGAAAATAAACAGTTCCAAATAGTAGGCCTTTGTAACATCACACAACTATCCCACAAACAGCAGATATTCCCCATCACCACTTCATCATTACACTTCTGCTTTACCTGTTCATGTTAATCCTTTGTTGTCAAATCACTTTTATCATGCATCACTAGACACCTGGAAAGTCAAATTCAGCTACCAATGCAATTCACAATCACATTGCATTACATACAACTGCATCATCATAATGTTGATCATTGTGGCAAAGCTGTTAGGCCATAGACATAAGAAATCAGTATCACTTTCATCTCTTGTCCAGATCAAAAGCATCAGTTGGTGCAAATGCATGAAAAATGTCTCAAGTCCTTTTTTAAATGAAGGAGTATACTTCTTATTCAATTTACTAAATTGCTTATTGTAAATAAAATATATCTGTGTATGCCCCTCTACAAACAGTTGTACAGAAACAAAGAAAGTGAAGTTCAGCATTAGGATGAGATGTGGAAGTGGCACTGCACAGTAACTGCAACTTTGTATGGAAATCAATGAACAAGTACCTCAGGTTAATGCATTTAGCAAAGCAGATGCCATGTACTTATGGGCAGAAATAGCTGTCAGTGTTATCTTACTCAGATTTGCTTGACAAAACTGGAGCAGAAAGTTATGCACTGTGTAACTGTGACTGTGCTGAAATTTTATTATCGTATAAATTTAGTTGTTACAGCAGGGATCATGCATGAATGGCCATTTTGCACAAGAACATCAACAAAGCAATTGTGATGACAATACTTAGGAGTATACACAAACATCAACTCATATGTACAAGAGGGATGGGCGATGGCTTCAGAAAAAGAAAAGGGTACAAAGGGCAAAGTTTGGGTTTTGAACAGCTGAGCTGTACCATCAAAGTACAGGAAAGCCTGCAAATGTACAAACAGCCCATGGCAACAACACTGAATAAAGACAAAGATTATAAGAGTTTCTCTAAGGTTAAAGACAGAGCAGTTATGCAGATAAGACACCTTTCATGTATCTTAGCAGCTACAAGTGCATAACTTGTGAAGCCTGATGAATAACAATGACTCTGGATTTCAGTACAGGAAGGGGCAACATGAGCTAACAGGTATCATGCTGAGGAGATGAATCAATTATGCAGACATCACAACTTGTCAGTTGATAACATTCAATCGATCGTTCAACAACAGAACATGAAGGAGGAGGTGTGATGCATATGCCTGTCAACCCTAAGTCAGAGACAATGGCTTAGCATATTCACAATAATCTTAATAATAGCATCAGATGAGGCAGAGGTCAATCAAAATGCAACCTAACACTCTTGTCATACAGGGATTTTTAACTATCCTACCATCAAGTGGGCAACCTATATGAACCCTTACTTGCACAAAACTTCCTTGACTTTGGTAACTCAAATGCTCTGTAACAAATTGTACAAAATCCTAGAAGTGGCTCAAATATACTTGACCTGGTGTTTCACCAGCATGAGAGACCTTTGCACTACCATAAGTGTAGAATCCTTGTTAGTAAAATCTCTTCATAAGTCACTCACTTTTGAAGTAGCAGTAACTCCAGAACACATCAGAGGCGAAGTCAGATTAAAAAACTTCAAAGCCAATTATACCCTCCGAGCGGTTGACATAGTTTCATCGTTTCATAGTATAGTACTAGGCTATCTTCCCTGGGGCATTTGTAAGCCTAGCCATAGTGATGTGGCTTTTGCCACCCCATGAAATGGTACAAAAAATGTACAGAATAAATTTAGAATACTGTGCCTCTGTCTAGTAGTGACACAATGAAGGTCCCCTTATATAATAGAATTAGTTTACTGTGCCCCTGTCTAGCAGTGACACAGATGTGACCCCTGGGGTAAACTTATGATCTCCCATCCACTCATCAAGATTTTTCTTGAAGAGAGTCAGTGAGGGACTCTGCCTAATATGAACTGGGATCTTGTTCCAAAGCATGGGAAGCCTCTGGGTTATGAATCTATCCCTCCAGCATGTCCTATTCATCCTTGTGCCGAGGTTTAAGTCTTTAGCTCTCGTGGTCCTGATGGATTTGGATTTTTTGAGGTGGAGCATGTCCATCAGATCCTGATTGGACATGGCCTTGTACGTCAGGCAGAGATCACCTCTGAGAAGGTGGTATGCTACTGAATAGAGCTGAAGTTTCTTTAGTCTGGCAGAATAAGACATATGTTGGAGACCCTTGATCCTCTTGGTGAGGTACTTTTGTGGTCTCTCCAGCTGTTGCAAATGCCGGGTGAGGTACATACCAAATGGGGCATTGTACTCAATCATGGGTCTGATGAGGGAGGAGTATAGGGGTACAATGACATCCTTGGATCTGGATGTGAATCCTTCATGATGAGGTGTGCAAGGTAGAATGTTTTTCTAACCACTTTGGCAATGTGGGTGTCAAATGAGAGGTCACTGTCGACTTGGGTCCCTAGGTCTCTGATTACTTTTTCCGTACTCAGTGGGTTGCTGTCTATGTGATAATTTGTGGGTACTTTGTTTTTCCCAAAGGGGATGACTATACATTTTTTGGCATTTAGTTTAAGGCCGTGACTCCGGCACCAGTTGTCCGTTTCTGTGAGACCTTTTTGTAGGATGTATGTGTCCGCTGGTGTATCGACTATGGCACCTAGTTTGCAGTCATCTGTGAACTTTGTCAGCCACAGCCCTCCCATGTTTGTTTTAACATCTGAGAAATAAATGCCGAACAAGAGGGGTCCCAGGACAGATCCCTGTGGGACACCACTTGTGATTGGCTTTGAGTCTGACATTGCTCCAGCGATTTTAACTTTATGGGTTCTGTCCTTTAGCCAGTTTGCAACCCATCTAGTGACATAAGGGTTTACGTTTAAGCTGTTGAGCTTTTCTATGATGCCTGAGTGGGGTATTGTGTCGAAGGCCTTAGCCAAGTCCAGGTAGGCTGTATGGACTGCTTTGCCCTCATCAATGGCTCTAGTGACTGTTTTGAAAAAGTCAACCAGGTTCAAACGGCAGGATCTGCCCTTTACAAAGCTGAACTGGGTGGGGTCAAGTGTCTGTAGGTCCCCTATGTCTCTGTTTATGAGTTCCATAATGATTATTTCCATAGCTTTGCAGACCAGGCTGGTTAAGCTTATGGGGCGGTAGTTTCCAGGGTCTGTAGAGGCACCCCCTTTGTGGAGTGGGACCACTGTTGCTGTACGCCAGTGGTCAGGTACATATCCCGAAGTAAGGCTAAGGTTAAATAGCATTTTTATGTGTGGGTTTAGCTCCTCTTGGAGTTCACGTAACACGCAACCCGGGATACCGTCAGGTCCCATTGATGCTGTGTTTTTAGCTTTGTTTAGGGTGGTTCTCACTTGGACATCTGAGATGACAGGAGATTACATTCAGCTGGGATAAGTATTTCTTCTTTTGGGGGTGAGGGAGAGGAGAAATTTGCACTGAACCTGTCAGCCAGAATGTTGGCAATATCTGTGGGTTCAGTGTATTTTTTGTTGTTGTGAACCAACTCTGAGCATATCTGAGGGTTTACGCCCAGGTTTCTAACATAGCTGAAGAAGGCTTTGTGGTTATCTTTAGTGTCCTTAGCGATTTTTCTCTCAAAGTTGGCCTTGGATGTTTTATGAGAGAATGTAGTTTTCTGCTAATGTTGATCAGAGATGTCTTCCCTTCATGGGATTTTGCTCTGACGTGCAGTAGCTTCCTTCTTTTGTTATACAATTTGTTAATGGCTGAGGTCCACCAGACAGGACGCTTGCCTTTGGTGGAGAGGGACTTGGATTTATTTGGGATTGCATGATCCATGCATTCTTGGAGATGTCCATAGAAAGCATTTGTGAAGGATTCGGCATTGTGGGATGTGGTATCCACTGGCACAGTGGGCTTAAAGGATACCATCTCATAAATGATTTCCAAGTCCCAGTCCCCACAGATGGTCTTGGCAACTATACTCTGATGCCCTGTATCAACACTTATACAAAAGTATAGACTTGGTTATGCCGGATAAGACCAAAGTTAGAGTCTCAAGAAAAAACAAGCCACCCTGGTGGACAGCTCACATAAATAAACTATACAACAAGCTTAAGTAGCTGTTGTCTAAGAATAACAAAGGGAGGTCCCAGCACTAGAAAAGCACCCGCCTAAGCCTAAATAAACAAATAAAACAACTTATAAAATCCTCTAAGGGCAACTTTGAGAAAAAATTAGCAAACACAGCTAAGAATAATCATAATGTAGGTTTCCAGCTTCCTTTAATGCCTGCAGCATGTTTTCAGAAATTATGTGCCTAAAAGGTATTAAGATTCTTCATGTATGCAGTTAGTCATAGGTTTTTGGGGGTTAGGATGTAGCCAACATCTCTTGTCTTGTATGAGTATGTCTGGTCTGTGAGGAGGCATGTGGTAATTGTTCTTGGTAATTGTCCTGCAGTTTCATGGTATTGATATCCAAAGTAGCACAGTGGATAGTGTTGTTGCCTCACAGCAAGAAGTTCCCTTATTTGATTCTTGGCAGGGGTCTTCTGTGCAGAGTCTACATGTCCTCCCTGTGTTCATGTGGGTTTCCTCTGGGTGCTCTGATATCCTCTCACATTACAAATACATGCTGTAGCTGGATTAAACACTCTAAAGTGGCCATAAAGGTGAGTGTTGTGTGGAAGAAATACTACAAAAGGACCATCTACCAGGTGGTGCAAACATTGCCTCTAGAAGACTGTCACTGTTGAAAAGCCACACTGACCCCAATGTGCAGAATAGGAAAAATGGATTCTGGATGGCTGGATTTCCAACTGAACAAAAACTGCTGTTGCCTGGGTCAGAGAAGAGTCACCACAATGATATTTGTAGAGTCCTTATGTATCTTCAAAATTCTCTGGATATTGGTAGAAAACAATCGTTCCTGTCCAAGAAAATGAAAATTTGATTTCTCTGTCTTTTTGCTTGAAGTCCTGGTGCTGAAATTTGTAAACTGGCTGTTAGTGGTGGTGAAATGATTTGTTAGAGATGTTCCTCACAGATGAATTAATTCCAGGAAGATCCCAATTCAGTTTCCATTCATGAGAGTCTGTCCTGGTCCTGCCCATCTTCTCTGCCAGAAGATTTTGTACTGAGTGTATATAAGATGCCTGCAGAGTGAAATTGTGCCGAAAATTTATATCAGAGGCTACCATGGCTAGTCTAGACAGAGGGCATGATCTTGCGTAGTTTATGTACCACATCATTATGGTGCTGTCAGAAAACACTTGTAACAGCACTGGGAGCATAGATAACTGACAGTGCTAAGCTAAAATGAAAAAAATAATGTAAGTTGAGCTAGAAGTTCTACTATGACTCATTCTTATTCTTAGTCCAAGTGGGAGTAAACAGCTTGAGAGGTACCTCCCTGAACTACATGAAGATAGCCATGATGGAGCTCTTGGGCTATGTGCCCCATGCCAATGTGAGCCTAACATTCTGCCTTCTCCAATGATGACGCCACAATATAAAAAGGAAATTACTGACTTTAATAAATGGCTTAGAGTACAGTATCATTTGAATGGGCTACACTATTTGTCAGCCTGAGAGGATATGGTTGACAGACCACACTGCTGCCAGGGATAGTCTGCACTTGGCCCCTCTGGGATTCTGAATATTAGTTAAAATGCTGTCCACCCCATACTTCCTTTTTTAGAAATTTGTCAACTTGATAAACCTACTGACATAGCTAAGCCAGCTCAGGAAACCATGCCATATCCTTGCAAGTATAGGTCCCTCTCTACGACCCTGGAAAACCATAATACATACTTAAATATACTGGAGAGAGTTCCTGTTCAATCCAATAACATACTCAAGGGTGATTTTAACTGCTCTAATATAAGGACCTACTAACATGCAGGCCTAGCATTGCTATGCTTTATATATGCAAACACCATGGACCATTTAGTCTGTACACCCGCAAGGGGTGCAAATATTGACCTGGTCCTCACAAACATGGTAGAAATATTTCACCCATCCCCCAGAGTAATGTCCTCACTGTTCAGGTCAGACCATCAGGGTGTCTCCTTTGAAGTAAGGGTAAAAACAAATACACCAGCTAACCCTGGAACATTTAGGAATTATTCTAGGGGAAAGCTTTCTCCTAATAACTGACACTCTGGCTAAATTTTAAGCTGCCACAAACTATGAAAACACTGCTGCCTATGAGGAATCATTCATAGAAACCCTGTATAATCATATTAACAGGTGCATAGAGACAGCTGTACCTACTTGCATTAAAAGCAAGATCAAAACATAAGCAATCCTAGTAAAATCTCATTAATGAGGTGTACAACAAAAGGAAGAAATGCATGCCAAAAAGTAATAGGTACAACGTCCAGCAAGGTAAAACTCCCTCAGCAACAAAAACAAGCAAGTTGGTGAGCTAGTCAAATCTAACAAAGGCATATTTGAAGTAAAATTAGCCTCCCAGGCCAAGGACAATCACAAAGCGTTCTTCACCTATGTCAACCTCAAAGGCAATACAAAGCAATGTACTGAATTAACTGTAAATGATGCCATGCCACCTGTACAGAGCCAGATGATATAGCAAACCTCCTGGCCAACAAATTCAGCTCCAGATTTTATTCCCCTCTCTGCCTGATGTCCCTCAGGAAATGCCAATATTCATAACTCCATCAGATATCAAAGAAAAAGCAAGTATTCAAATGGCTCTCCAAGGCCAATAACACAACATCTGTGGGTCCCAATAATACCCATTACAGCATGAAACATGAGCTGTTGGGCTGACTATAATCGCTGTTTAACCACAGACTCCAAACTGGATTCATGCTAAATGAATGGAGGACTGCAACAGTTGTCCTGGTGCATAAACATGGGCCATTTGAGAACCTGATGAATTATTGACTCATAAGCCTAAATAGCCTGATGTGCAAAATCAGGAAAATAATCATTGCTAGCCTGAATGATGACATAGATAATCTATAAACACTTGACCCATATCATTTCGGGTTTGTCAAGTGTAGATGTTGCTTACTTCAAGCAGGTCAGCAAAGCAATAATGAGGGTGTAATGGTGCATACTGCATACCTCGACCTGGCCAAGTCATTTGACACAATATTCCACTAGGGCATTTTAGAATGGTTAACTACACTAAGTATGAGCCTGTACATAAACTACTGGATAGCCAGCTGGCTTAAACAAAGGACCCAAGAAGTTATAACAGGGGAATCTACCTCCACAAAGCAGCCAGCATTGGGGGTGGAAGGAAGAGAGAGTGCCATCGGGATGGACATGTAGTTATATCAACACTGAACCATAGACCTGGAACTGTGACTCGTGTATCATACCAATGACTCAACATGCTACCAAGGAGATGTACAAGGTAGCTAGGAGGCATGAAATACAAAGATTGGATGACTATGCAGACTTTAGACAGGTAGTGAATGTAGCACAAGAATGAACCCTAGGTTCATAGGGTCATACATTTGTACTCGGCTAACTACCGTTGTGGGCAATTTAAGCCGAGCCAATTATCCTATGTGAGAATCAGACCCTGCATTTACCTTGTCTCTGTAAGCTAAACACCTTAACCATTACATCAACATCCCACTCTAAACCTTAATGTACTGTTGAGTCCATAGTAATGAACCACTCTGCTGCCCAAAACATCTACAGCATGTCTGGGAGGTGTGGAGTACAAGGCCCTTGTTTTACATCCCTCTGTGCATGCAGCCTTGGTTGATGATAGCGCAGCATACAGCAGATGCATTCTAATAGCCTTATTTATATTGTGAGGAGAATAACACCTTTCTTCTCAAGACCATCCAAGGAATATCATACAGTCACCATGAAAGTGCAGCTTGGCAATAAAATGGCAAACATGAGAAAATGTTTGAGACCATATGGTATAATAACATCTGTGACTACAAATGATTTGCACATACTGTGTGTCAATAGAAATACAGTTCTTGAAAGTACTGCCTTACATCCCAGATCTGAGCAGCCACACCAGCTGACAAAGGCCCTCTATTGACCTTATACAAAACCTGTACCGGTGACCAGCAGTATACTGGGATTATTTGTTATTCTTCAATGCAAGAAGTTTAACATGAAGAGCCTAGCTGTATATTAACATAAAGTGGCAATGGCTGTGCTGTTCCCTGAGGAGTAGTCCTTATACTCTACAGAATGCTGACATATTTGTTCATTGTCTATTCATGTGACCTTAACATTATACTGTCTAAGCCAGTTATGCCCACCTACCAGATGACATTAAACAATGTGACTCTTAGATGTATGTTTCATGGATATTGCTGCCTGCATTGTATGTTTGTGAATTTGATGAGGGTACTTGTTGTGTTACATCTAGAAAACCTTTGCAATTTAGATAAGTTACTTTAAAGAGCCTCATAATATGTAGCTCTATGTGTTTGGTCTCTTCTGTAATGATTGGTGTAGTGGGAAGATGCGTGTTAGTACTCTATGATCTTTAAGGGAGTATGATATTATGTGTGTGCCCCAGTGACTAGTGTTCCCCATATGTCTTTCATGCTGCACAACCTGTATAAGTATGGCAGTGACACACACATTCCCACAAATACATGCACACATGGATTCAATAAACATCCAACACCTTCCTGTCCTGTCCTCATGCATGCACCCACCCCTCATCCATCCATATTCACACACATATCCTACCTCTCCCCTAACTGATCTCACTATCACAACCATGCAGCCATGCCCACACTCTCAAAAACACATTTACCTTACACATTTCATACCTCTTAATACAGTGAAAAGCAGCCACTCAGCTCCCAATATCTACTTGCAACACACAAGTCCCAATACCTACCCACAACACACAAATCCCAATATCTAACCCTAACACACAAGTCCCAATACCTGTCCGCCAACACACAACTCCCAGTACCTGTCCACCAATGCACAACTCTCAATACCTGTACACCAATGCACAACTCCCAATACCTGTCCACCAATGCACAGCTCCCAATACCTGTCCACCAACGCATAACTCCCAATACCCGTCTGCAACACTCACCATCAGTTTATATAAGCATTGGAAAAGAACTCCAGGTCTTACAGTAAATAAGTTCAATATTGTGACGCAAATAAACAAGAGGGATTTACACATTACTCAGATCATGCTAGGATTTATTACTAAAATAAATAAAAAAAAATAACTGAACTGAAAGTACCCAAGACACTAAAGCTAATACTATGGCGATGTTTGTGAGTCTGTGTTTCTCAGATAGCAAACAGGTCTGAACTCCAGATATTGCAAGAGCAGCAAACCAACTGAGGAAGTACTGCCCTAAAATAAATGCACATAAACTGATTAATTAGAATCTGAAATATATTTTCTCTGTTAAAAATGAATTAATGAAGTCAATGAATGTGAAACAAGATTCAGTATTTTAGAAAGAAGTACATAAATCCTTAAGATAAAAAAACAAAAAAAGGATTCTTCCCAATATCTTTCTACATTTCCATGTTTCTGTATAAGAATATGCGCAGCAAACTGCAGCGCCCCCTTCTTGTCATTACTGGTACTAAACTAGACAATTTCAGCTGACCAGCACAGATGAATATCAGCCAAACTCTGTGGGATTCAAAAAACTGTAATGTATCTGACGCAACAATAAACCATTTGTTAGTGTTGTTCACCCTGGACACCCAATAAAAATAACAGTATTAGCTTGCCCATTCAAAAAGAAATATTATTGCATTTTCTATTTGCTGTTTACTTAGAATAATTTGGAAAATATTTGTCTTTCAACAATCGCACTTCCATGTCAGATCTGGGCACCTCACAGTCACTCCATTTAAGAGGGCTGGTCTCATCCATGCCATGCTACGTCATTCTCTTTGACACAACCCATGCTAAACACACACACTGAGACAAAATGTATCAGCGAATCATGTGGTATTGCCCTCCTTTCCACAAAACAGTGCTGCAACAACTGTGGGCCACCCAATCTGCAGTCGATGTCAGTTCAGGGCACCCAACACTTGTTGCAGCAAGCCCACTGCACTGACATCATGTCATCCCTAAACAGGACTTGTGCCAGTGCAGCTCAACTACATTATTCAATGTTACACCACCCAACTCACACCAAACACACTCGCTCAGAGTCACACACCAACACACTCGCTCAGAGTCACACACCAACACACTCGGTTACAGTCACACACCAACACACCCACACCAACACACTCACACCAACACACTCACACCAAAACACTCACACTACCAGCAGAGCATGCTGCCTTGACAACTTTTCCAATAAGCAGCAATAAAACAGCTACACTTGACTGTTGCTGCAGATATTACCTCAGGAAAATAAATCTTTGTCACAGTAAGCACACTCCACTGACACCAGACTCACCTTCAACAAACTAACAGTCAAGTGTTGATCTGATGTGTTTAACTCAATTTACACAATCTACACACACGCACACACGCGCACACACACACACACACACACACACACACACACACACACACACACACACACACACATATATTCACAAAGGCAGACTTGCAATGTAACAGTATTTTCACACACTTATACCTGTCTGGGTATAACAAAGGGAACAAATTGCTGTCCAAGACCAAGAAGGGCAGGTGCCCAATTGGAAGAAATGTCTCCTTAGTCTGAACAAGCAAATAAGAGCAGTAATGAAATCCCCCCAAGCAAACTTAGGGTCCAAATTGGTGGCCACATCTACTAGAGTCAATCATAAGGCCTTCTTGCCATATGTCCGCAACCTCAAAGGAAGCACCCAGATATGTTCAGAACTGGTGGTCAAAGACACCACATATACAAATGCCGTAGATATAGCAAACTTGTTGGCTGACAGATTCAGGGAAACCTGAACCTCTCTGTTCCCCCATTTCAGTAAATCAGGACATCCCCTGTGCCTGTCCCCTTCCCCTTAAATTGAGGGAACAAGTTATCACTGCTCTCTCAAAGTGAAAAAATACAACCTCCATGGCACCTGCTAACATCCCAGGCTGCATTCAGCGTGAACTCAGACAGGAACTTGTGTCACCATTAGGCACCATATTCAACCAAACCTGAGTACTGGCTTCGCCCTAGGCGAGTGGAGGACAGCCAGTGTTATCCCTTTACACAAAGGTTGAACATCCACCGATCTGAGAAATGAGAGATCCATCAGCCTAACCAGCCTGATCTGCAAGGCCATGGAACAGATTATCATGGACCTCATCAACAAGGACATTGGCTTTGTCAAGGGTAGGTCATGTTTGCTAAATTATGTCAACTTCTTTGAGACAGTCACCAAAGCCATGGGTGAGGGGAAGAAGATGCACGCCATCTACCTTTACCTGGCCAAAGCCTTTGACACTATTCCCCTCTCATGGAAAATAAATAAACTCACTCAATTAGGCATCAATCCACATGTTACCAGATGGATAGCAAACTGGCTCACTGATAGTCCCACATAGTCAATATAGGGGAAGTCACCTCAAGCAGTAGATGTGTAACAAGCAGCGTACCCGAGGGTTTGGTCTTGGGGCCTCTGTTATTTGGGATATACTTTTATGAGGTGTAGGCCAAAACCAGTGGGCCACAGGTTTGCACAGCAGTGCAAGATGGGTGCTGTCATCAATTCCCCCAGTGATATGGACATACTCCAAGAGGGTCTCACTCAGACAAATGACTGGTGCCACAAACATGGCCTCAAACTCAATACCAAAAAAGCATCATCATCCCCGTTGTGGAGAGTGATGTCCCCACAAATTATCACATTGATAACAATGTCTTAAGCGCTCAATCATTCGTGAGGGATTGTGCCACACAGATTGATAGCAATCTGACTTTTGACCACCATGTTGCTTCCGTGGTACTGAAAGCCTTCTACATGGCCCACCTCATAAGTAAAGTTATCTCATCCATGGACAAGGAGGTCATAGCATCCCTGCATTCTTTCCTTATAAGGCCCCTTATGGAGTAAAACTCACCTTTCAGCATGTACCGCGCAAAGCACATGCAGCAGCTGGAGAGACCACAGTGGTTCCTCACCAGGAGAATCCAGGGCCTCAAAACATCTACCATACAGAGATATCCCTCTACTCAGGTTCATATAGATTCCTCAGAGGTGACATCTGTCTGGCATACTTGGCGATCATGGACCACACCTTGATGGGACTGCTGCATAAATGCAAGTCAAGCTCCACTTGAGTAACCTGCACGTACCACCTCAACATGGTCTGAGACATCAACCAGGCTTGTTGGTGGGACAGAATTGTGTCTCTGAGACTCCCTCAACTATGGAAGAGGCTCCCTCTCCACATCAAGCAGAGAACCCACACTGTGAATGTAGCAGACTCCAAATCCGATTTCAGACCAGTGACAAGTGGAGTAACACAGGGTTCAGTCCTGGGTCCTCTCCTGTTTGGTATCTACTTCTCTGAAGTACATGCTAACACAGAAGGTCTTTGGCTAACAAAGTTTTCAGATGACTGCAAACTAAAAGCCATAATTGAAACTCCTAACGATGTGGACATACTATTTATTTTATTTATTTTACATTTGTTGACCGGGCTAGTTTGGCTGGATACATGTCCATTTTCAGCAGAGGCCCGAGGAGAAAAGCTCCACTATAAACTAAGTACATTACAATTACATAACAATTGACTATTCTAAGATATAGCTAAAATCAGAGAATACAAAAACAGAGGATTGAAAGGATAATTTCAAAGAGAATCAAGTTTACAATATGCAGTTAATTAAATATCAAACAACTGTGCAAAATGTACATACTTAAAAACTCAACAGTAAAAGGAACAGAACTAATGTAGTGCAGAGATGAAAAAGAGTGGAGGAGAAACAGAGTACTACAAAAGGGCCTCATTGAGACAGATGTCTGGTCAAAGCCAGGGCCTGAAGCTCAATGCCAAAAATTTGTATTGTCATCCCCTTTGGTAAAAACTCTGTACCCATGAACTACCACATAGCTGGCAGTCTACT
>NC_056725.1:1906944989-1906962489 GCF_019279795.1 Protopterus annectens
ATAGCCCTTTTGAGGTTAGTTTACTGTGCCTCTGTCTAGTAGGGACACAGAAGAGATCCCAGGGGTAAACCTACAATCTCCCATCCAATCGTCAAGATTTCTCTTGAAGAGGGTCATTGAGGGACTCTGCCTAACATGGATTGGGATTTTGTTCCAGAGTGAGGGGAGCCTCTGGGATATGAATCTGTCCCTCCAGCATGTCCTATTTTTTTCTGTGCTGAGGTTTAAGTCCCTGGAGCGTGTAGCTCTAAGGGATTTGGATTTTCTGAGGTGGAGCATGTCCATTAATTCTGGGTTGGACATGGCTTTATACGTCAGGCACAGATCGCCTCTGAGTAGGCGGTAAGCAACTGAGTAGAGCTGGAGTTTCTTTAGCCTAACTGCGTAGGGCATCTGTTTGAGTCCCTTGATCCTCTTGGTGAGGTACTTTTGGGGTCTTTCCAGTTGCTGCAGGTGTCGGGTAAGGTACATCCCAAATGGGGCATTGTATTCAATTATGGGCCTGATGAGTGATGAGTAGAGGGGCACAATGACCTCTCTTGATCTAGATGTGAACCCTTTCGCGATAAGGTGGGCTATATAGAAGTTCTTTCTAACTACTTTGGCAACGTGATTGTCAAAGGGGAGATTGCTATCTACTTGGGTCCCCAAATCCCTAATTACTTCTTCTGTACTTAATGGATTACCACCTATGCGGTAATTTGTGGGCACTTTGTTTTTCCCAAATGGGATGACTATGCACTTTTTGGCATTTAGCTTTAGGCCATGGCTCTGGCGCCAGTTATCCATCTCTGTGAGACCCTTTTGGAGGATGCTTGTGTCAGTCGGCGAGTCGATTATGGCACCCAGTTTGCAGTCATCTGCGAACTTGGTCAGCCATAGTCCTCCCATGTTAGCCTGTACCTCAGAGAAATATATACTGAACAAGAGAGGTCCCAGGACTGAGCCTTGTGGGACGCCACTTGTAACTGGTTTAGAGTCTGACATGGCACTATTAATTATATATAATACGATATAATTATAATTATAATATATAATACAATATAATTATAATTATTATATTATATAATCTAAAATAATAATAATTATTGATTCTATTAATGTAAAACAACTCGATGTGGCAAAAATATATATATATATAAGGTGAAGGATCAGATGAGAAGGCAAGAAATGTGGAAAATGCATCAATATAGTTGCAAGTATAGAAAATTCCTGGAACAACCTCTTGTTGACCTCAAAAGCAGGAATAGTTAATGAGAGGTGAATTTAAACCAAAAGCTGAAAGGTTAATATTGGCAGCCCAAGATAGTGGATCACATACACGTTGGTTTATAAAGTCCATTGAACATGTGGGAGAAATAGATAAATGTAGGTTTTGTAAAACAAAATAGGAAACAGTTGCACACCTTGTTGCTGGTTGTGATATACTAATTGCAGAAGGACTGTAGTAGTTGGAGCAATGGGTCTTATAAATCTACACTCCTATGCAGCTATGTTACCGATACATGCATTTTCGTGTGAATTGCAGAAAGAGTCACTACTGGGCACATTGTGCATGCTACGTAGAGCACTTCTGGCTAACAAAGATAGAAACACTACTAATTTCATGAACTTTAATCATACTTTGACTTAGGAATGGGATACGTTCTTGTAATGGTTTTAGAAACCCAAAACCATTAATTTTACAGCCCAGCACTTGCTTAAAACTCATAACAAGCACTAACTACCCCTAGCACTAGCCACCTTATACTGTCCAGAAGGACAAGGCCCTCTAATAGTCCCCACCAGTCAATCAGGAAAGTAGATCACTCTACCTATTCAGGCATGTCCAAAGGGCAGTTTCCGGTGTAGTCTCCAGTCCAACTGGTGAATCTGGGCATTTTGAGGCAATGTTACAACTGCCTCATGTACACAGACAACCCTCTCCTCCTACCACCAAACACTAATATATGCAAGAGATGCAATTATACAGCCAGACTGGAGGTAAAGGACTCTCAACCCAAGACTGGAACTGACAGTCAAGAGGAGAAGGGTAATACTTACAACACACCACCAGTCTCACATAGACCTAACAAACCAACACAGGCAAATAACACACATAAATAGATGAAAACATTCTCGGAGGCTCTAAATAAAAATCTGAAAAAGCAACAGAGACCTCCAAAGCAGACACCCAAGCAACCTCCACAACCCATCACCAACCATGAAACCTAATCAGTGTGTCATGCAATCACAGCCCTTAAGGCAAAATAACATACCCAACACACTAGTAATAGGTGATTCTATAGTCAGGCACACTGATGTCCCACTAACTAGGCTGGACAAGGAGAAGGTTAAAGTTAGCAGCCTGTCGGGAGCCAGGATCTGCCACATAATACAAGCACTCAGGTCACTCCAGAACAAGTACAAATACGACTCTGTCATTGTGCATGTTGGTGTGAATGACCTGAGATGTACCTCTCTGGACTACATGAAAAGAGATATGGAAGAGCTCTCTGATCATGTAGCCCAGGCAGGTATGACCCTGACCCTGAGTAGCATCCTGCCCTCACCAAGAATGATGCCACAGTATAAAGAAAAAAATGATCAATTTCAACAATTTGCTAAGTTTTTGGTGTCATTCAAAGGGGATCCAGTATCTGTCTGCCTGGGATGACATGCTCAACAAGCCACATTGCTTCACAAGAGATGGTTTGCACCTGTCACCCTTAGGCTTTCAAACACTGGCAAAAGCTCTTGCCGCCCCCATAGTGCCTTTTTTAGGCCAGGCTCAAAAGACAAACCCACCACCGTAAATAGCACAAGAAACCAAAAACTAAGGGTAATGCTACTCAACCCCAGAAGTCTAAACCTCAAAATGCATGCACTTGAGGCACTCCTCAGTATGGAGAACATCGATATCTGTGCAGTAAAAGAAACCTGGTTTAAGGCTCCAGAGAGCACCCCAGCACTACCAGGCTATAACTCATACCATACCTTTCAGCCACAGAACCCGGACCGAAACACAAAAGGCGGTGGTGTATCTATTTTCATCAAGGATACTCACACCTCCAGGTTAGTGGCATAGCACGGTGCATCAGAGATCATCCAAGTGCAACTAACAAAGGGAAATACTGCAATCCAGACTGTAGCTTGCTACAGATCACCCACCTTGACCCAGGACCCCCATTCCACATTTTTGGAGACAATGGGAAATATGAAGGTCCTACCAAACACCCTAATACTGGGTGATTTCAACTATCCAAACATTAACTGGGAGAACTACTCAAGTACTAACTCCCTTGCACAATGCTTCCTAGAATTTATAAACAAGAACACCCTGGATAAACTGGTCAACACCCCCACCAGAGGGAACAGCATATTGGACCTGGTCATCACCAACATGGGCGGCCGGTGTTCCACACCTGACGTCAACCCCTCTCTGATTAGATCAGACCATAGACTAATCTCTCTGGATATCCACATTCCGCCCCCAACCCCAATCAAGGAAACCACCATGAAAAACTATTCAAAAGCAAGCTTCAAGTTATGTAAGACCGAGGTGGAAAGTTTCACAGCCCCCATGCCAATGGACAATGCTGTCTAAGCTGCTGAAACCTATACAAAGGTGCTCTATGACCATCTGCAGGAATGCATGGATCATGCTATCCCAAGTAAAACCAAGGCTCACTCCTCCAAGAAAAATAAACCAGTCTGGTGGACCCCTGCCATAAACAGGCTCTACATTAGAAGGAGGAAACTAGTACAGATAAGAGCAAAATCCCTAGAAGGAAAGACATCCCTGATCAGTATCAGCAAGAAACTACGATCCCTCATTAAATCATCCAAGGCTAGCTTCGAAAGAAAAATTGCCAAGGACTCCAAAGATAACCACAAAGCGTTCTTTAGCTATGTCAAAAACCTAAGTGGAAGCTCTCAGATCTGCTCTGAGTTGGTGCAGAATGGCACAAAATACACTGAACCGACTGATATTGCCAACATTTTGGCAGACAGGTTTAGTGCAAACTTCACACCCCTCTCACCCCCTAAAGGGCCCATAACCATGCCAGAAGAATGTAAGGCCCCAGCAATCACCAACACACAGGTTAGAAAAGCCCTATTCAAAGCCAAAAACACAACCTCAATGGGACCGGACGGTGTCCCAGGCTGCGTCCTACAAGAGCTCCAAAATGAACTAACCCCCCACCTGAACACACTATTCAAACTCAGCCTCTCTAGAGGCTACATACCCACAGAGTAGCACACAGCAACAGTTATCCTACTCCACAAAGGTGGTGCCACAACGGACCCCGGGAACTATCGCCCTATAATCCTGATTAGCCTGGTCTGCAAGGCTATGGAATGCATCATCATGGAACTCATTAACAGAGACATTGGGAACCTCCAAACTTTGTACCACACCCAGTTTGGCTTTGTTAAGGGCAGATCATGCCTCCCAAACCTGGTGGACTTCTTTGAGACAGTTACCACGGCATTAGATGAGGGTAAGGAGGTCCACACAGCCTACCTAGACCTCGCAAAGGCTTTCTACATGATTCCCCATTCTGGTATTATAGACAAGCTCACCAACCTGAACATTAACCCCTACATCATGAGATGGGTTGCAAATTGGCTCATGGACAGAACCCACATGGTGAGAGTTGCAGACTCTAGGTCCGACTCTTAACCGGTTACATGTGGCGTCCCCCAGGGCTCAGTCCTAGGACCCCTCCTGTTCGGTATATACTTCTAAGAGGTACAGGCAAGCACAGGAGGACTTTAGCTGACCAAGTTCGCAGACAACTGCAAACTAGGGGCCATAACTGATTCTCCAGCTCATACAGACACCCTCCAGAAGGGTCTCACTTAGATGGATACCTGGTGTTAAAATCATGGCCTCAAGCTGAATGCCAAAAAGTGCATAGTCATCCCCTTTAGAAAAAACAAAGTACCCGTGAACTACCACATAGGTGGTAGTCCCCTAAATACAGAAAAAGTAATAAGGGATCTGTGGACCCAAATTGATAGTAATCTCTCCTTTGATAATCATATTGCCAAGGTGGTTAGAAAATCTTTCTATGTGGCCCACCTAATCTCAAAAGGGTTCACATCCAGATCAAATGAGGTTATTGTGCCTCTCTACTCATCACTTATTAGACACATTATAGAATACAGTGCCCCATTTGGGATGTACCTTGCAAGACACCTGCAACAGCTGGAAAGACCACAGAAGTACCTCACCAAGAGGATTACTGGTCTCAAACAGATGACCTATGCAGCCTGACTAAAGAAACTCCAGCTGTACTCGGTTGCATACCACTTACTCAGAGGTGATCTATGCCTGATATACAAGTCCATGTCCAACCCAGAATTGATGGATATGCTCCACCTAAAAAAACCCAATCCCTGAGAGCCACATGCTCTAGGGATATAAACCTTACTACAACATTAAATAGGACATGCTGGAAGGATAGATTCCTGTCCCAGAGACTCCCCATGCTTTGGAACAAAATTCCAATATACATCAGGCAGAGCCCCTCACTAGTACTCTTCAAGAGAAACCTTGATGGGTGGATGGGAAACAGAAAATTTACCCTGGGGATCACTGCAGTGGCTCTGCTGGACAGAGGTGCAGGGAACTAATGGCTCTGCTCATCAGAGTCACAGGGAACTAATATAAGGGGGTGGTGAAAGCCAACACACTCTGGCTAGGCTTATAAATGACCTAGTCTAGTACTTACCTATGAACCTATGAACCTAAAACACTTGAAGAAATTAAAAAGGAATGAAGCCAGACAATGTAACAAACCTACTAGCTGACAAATTAAGCTCCAAATTTACCCCTCACTCACCCATCAACCTTACCTCAGGAAATACCATCAAATATTAGTCCCCATGCCATCACTAGGGAAGAGTTCCTTAAGGTTCTCTCTAAGGCCAAAAACACTGCATAAATGGGACCAGACAATATCCCAGTATGCCTTCTAAATAAATATATCTGGTGCTCTGGAATTGCTATTTCACTATGTTGTCCAAATAGGCTTTGTGTGACATGAATGGAGAACAGCAATCATCATTCCTCTGCACATGGGTGGGTCATCTAAACATCCTGAGAACTACAGACCAATAATTCTCATATACAAAGCCATGGAAATAATGACCATGAAGATGCTCTGTAAGAAGCCTTCAGACACTGGTCCCAACCCAGTCTGGTTTCATCAAGGGCAGGTCATGCCTACTCAACCTGGTGGACTTCTTTGAGAAGGTCACCAAAGCAATGGATGAGTGAAAAATGGTTCATACTGCGTACACTGATCTGGTCAAGTCATTTAATACAATCTCCCACTCAGGAATTACTGACAAACATAAGAGGTTAGGTACAAACCCCTCTGTCACCCTGTGGATAGCCTGCTGGCTCACAGACAGGACCCATGAAGTTAGAATTGGGGAGTCCACCTCTACAAAGAGGCCAATCACAAGTGGAGTCCCTCAGAGATTGGTCCCGAGACCACTCTTCTTGAGTATTAACGTCTCTGAAGTCAAGGCCAATGTTAGAGTTCTCTGGCAGACTAACTTTGCAGATGATTGCAAATTAGGAGCTATCACTGAATTGCCACTAACACAAATGTTCTCCAGGAAGGGCTGACAGAGAAAAACAACTGGTACCAGAGCCATGGACTAAAACTAAATGCCAAGAAATGCATTATAGTATCCTTTGGTAAGTCATTCACCCCTAGTAACTATCATATTGAAAACACACCCCTATAGCTTGACCCAGTACTCAGGGACTTGGGGACAGACAGACAGTAATGTCTAGAGCAGTGAGGAAATAATTCTATGTTGTGCAACTTATAAACAAAGGTATGGCATCTAGGTACAAGCAAGTGATTGTTTCACCATATTTGGCATTCATGACACCTATTATTGAGTACAATGTCCACTTTGCTATGTACTGAACCAGGTGGATCTAACAACTGGAACATTCACAGAAATTCTGCACAGATAGAATACAGGTCTACAACCTGACTCCCAGGAAGCAAAGTGTAAAGACTTCTCATCTTTTTGAGGGATCTTTTAAAACTATATAAATCTATGTTAAGCAGGAAGGGAAGTCAAATCAGAAGTAGATAAAAATTAGGCAGCAAGTGAATGTGCCAAAAAAAGAAAAGAAAAGAAAGAATATAAGGCGCAGGATCAAATGTAAAGACAGAAAATGTGCAAAATGTATGAATATACTTGCAAGTACAGAAAAAGTACAGTTGTGTAAAATCTTACCATAACAGTAGATGTCCTTGCCTTCACTGCTGCAGTATTCGTAACATTCAGGATTCCCTGCTGTGGAAGTCCGTCATCCGGCCAGTACACGAAAGACTTCCTGTTACATTTAAGGTACACTTGAATATCACTCAAATGCTCCTTGAGTACTTTAGGGCATAAAGGTGATGTTCAGGCTTACCATAAACAGAAATTATTGCCCTAGTAAGAACACGAGTCCAAGGAACTGGAGAGACAGAAAGGCCAAAGGGCAAAGAAGAGAACTGAATATGCCAGGAAGAAACAGAGAAACATAAAAACTTCCCAAAAAGAGGGCAGATTGAAATATGGAAATAAGCATCCTTGAGACACAGAGACACCATATAGGCCTGAGGGAGCAGTAGAGGAAACAAAAGCTGAAGAGACATCATT
Source organism: Protopterus annectens (assembly GCF_019279795.1). NCBI lineage: Eukaryota > Metazoa > Chordata > Ceratodontiformes > Protopteridae > Protopterus > Protopterus annectens. The sequence goes on from NC_056725.1 coordinate 1,906,952,655, forward strand.
GAAAAGGTAGGCACTTTTTAAAAAAGTGTGTAGATGAGAGAAGTCTAGAATAGGTCTCTAAGTACCCTCTTTTATTGGCACTAGAAACAGCCTGGAGTAGAACCCTTTCCTCCTTTGCGACACAGACACCTCTTGAATTTTACCTGGAGTCAAGAGAGTTTGAAGAACCTCTGGGAAAAAGGAAAGCTGTTCCTGAGGAGGTTGAGGAATGCCCATAAAAGAAGGGTGGGGATTCCACACCATGAAGTACCCCTGATGAATGATCGACAAAACCCAAGAATCTTGAGTGATGTGAAGCCAAGCAGGAAAAGAAAAAGAAAGGCAAAGAAAAAGGGGAATGTGGCTGGGAGGAAATGGATAGTCATACAACACCTAGTTTGTCTGGAAAGGAAGGCTATGGAAATCTGGAAAACTGAGTAGCCTTTAGCAGGAGGAGCCCGATTGCCACTCTTCTTACTTTTGTAGAACAGCAGGAATGTCTATGAACAAAGGCAGGCTAGGAAGGATAGTACCTCTGAAATTTAGTCACAGGAGAAACAGAAACATGTTTAAGCACCTGTAAAGCCTCACCCTTATTCTGAAGGGACTTAAATAAACAAGCAGCAGCTTCCCAAAATAAAAGTTTAGAATTCAGGGGAACTTCCATCAACCTAGCTTTAATATCAACAGACAGTGGCTGCTGTCTAAGCCAAAAATTCCTCCTTATCACTGAACCAAAAACAGATGACCTAGAAGAGATGCATCCACCACATCATAACTACATTTAATAGAATGATGAATGACGTGAGTGGAAGTCCCTAGCAAGAAAGAATATAGGTTTTACCCTCAGACTCAGGAAAATCAGAAATAAGTTAACAGGCCTGAGAAAGAGGAGCCAACACATACTTAGACATATAAGTCTGATAATTAATAGCCCTAAAACGAAGCGTAGCAGAAGTGTAAACCTTAACCAGCCATTGCACTGTTCTGCTATCTTTGTCAGAAGGCAATATCTTAGGCGAAGGAAGCAATTGAGATGGCTTAGAGGCTACTGAAACCACAGAAGGGTTGGCAGCAGGACATTTATACAAAAAGAAACAATCCTGAGGTACCCTATAAAACCTATTAAGCTTCTTGAGAGTAGGGGGTAAAGAATCAAGAGCACAAGAGGCATTGTAAAAAAATATCCAGCAAAGCAGCCAAAACTTGAGGAATAGCCACATTTATGACAATGCAACTGTAGCAACTCATAGTACCTGCTATGGATATCAGGGACCTGAGCACAATCCCACTTAAGAAAATCCATCACCCTAGAGAGTGTATCCCCAAAGGAAATTTCCTCCAAAGGACCATCAGGACATATAGATTCCTGCTCTTCTGATCCACAGTCCAAAGAAGAAGGAATCTGAGTAGAATAAGTCAGGGATTTGTCATCAGAATCTGACTCAGTCTCAGAAGGATTGTCTTCTCTAGGCCTTTTATTGGGAGTAGAGGACCAAGGAGGAGCAGGAACTGAAACTCCCCGGAGGAGGCTTTAAAGACATTAAAGCAGAAAATAGCCCCTGAGTGAAAGCCAGACATTCACTTTGAGGATCCCTAAGAGCAAAAAAAAATGTTTAAGTGTTTCTTTCTTTTTTAAGGGAATGTCCCCTCCAAAAAAAAAACAAAAAAAAATGAGAAGACTTAGACCCAGGACAGTAGTCGAGAACCATAGTAGGAACCTCTTCCTCAAGTAAAATCTGAGGAACTCCTTAAGCACCGTGGGAAAAATCAACTGTGGTTCCCCTGAACATTCAAGACGGATGCCTGCAAAGCCTCATCGGATGTGCTGCCAGCCAGAGCCTCCCTCCAACACGGTCGCAGTACATGAATCCAACAACACAGCCTGATGAGCATCTGGGTTTGTAACAACCTCAGGAGAAACACCTGCAGAGGCTGGACAGAAGAAGATTCCATTTGCACCATTCTCACATTCTTCTTCCTTAACGGCCAACCCTTGGGGCAGGAGATTCCATCAACTGTATCTTTAGTAAGAAACTTAAGATGCTGGTTCTCAAGATACAAGGAAAGGGAAGAAAGTCTACTGTGTAGGGTTTTCAGAATGAATGCCTGGCAAATAGAACAAGATGTATGGTCATGAGACCCTGCTAGTCAAAAAAAGACACTTATCCTGGTCATCTTTATGGGGAATCTGTCTCCCACACTGATATTTACTCTTCCTGGATGACATTAATTCCAAGAAACACACAAAAAAAAAAAAAAAAAAAAAAATGGGCAGCTATCTGCACATCAAACAGGTGTAGGTTATCACTGGAGAACAAAAATGTGTTTATCTGACAAAATGGATGCAAGTAAACAGCCCGACAGTGAAAAGACACATGCAGACTGGTGGCAAAGAAGTTCTGTTTATGGTAAGCCCGAACATCACATTTATAATTTATTTATTTTATTTTACATTTGTTGACTGGGATAGTCTGACTGGATACATGTCCATTTTCAGCAGAGGTCCGCGGAGAAAAGCTCCAAATTTACAAACAGATAAAGACAAGCAAGTCACAGTATATGCACAAACATATTGTATTAACATACAAGTTACAATCTCACATTTTAAGCTTATGAATAACACAGTTTATATACAGAAATATATACAAGTATGTTACAGTTTCTCTTATCAAACCTATAGGTGCAGCTTATATACAGAGTATCTGCAAAGATATTAGTTTCTCTTTTCAAACCATTTAGTGTAAGAGGTTAGTTGCTATGAATAAGAAATTGCAGGGATATGGAAGTAGATGAGGCTTTAGTGAGGGTTAGAGCAAGGACATAACCAGTGAGTTTTAAAATACTGGGTTAGATTTTTTTTAACTGATTAAGGGAGGGGTACAGGGTAAGGTCAGATGGGAGCAAATTCCAGGTTTTGCCTACTGAATTTGCAAACAAAGATTCTCCAGATTGGTTGTTAGCTTTAACAGATTGAACCAAAAGTTTTGTAGTGGAACGAAGAGGCCTAGCGTTTTTGTAGGGATGGATAATGTTTTTAAGGGAGGGTTTTTTCTGGAAGGTTAATAACTTTGAATGCTACAGTAAGTTGATTAAATTGAATTAGCCTGGGAGTTCTAGCCATCTTAAGAGGTGTAGGTTTTAACAATGGTGTGTCCTGTAGGGAGTTCCTGTGGCAAACCTGGCAATTTGATTGTAGCAGCTGGAATGTTTGCTGAGATCAGTTTTGTTCAAGTTAGTGAGTATTGGTGAGGCATAGAGTAGAGCTGAAAGCCAATGGGTACGGGCAATTGCAGTCCTAGCTAGAGGGGTGAGAAAAGGTTTTTTTTTGTATAGGGAGCCATGTTTTTTTATTAACGGTTTTAACAGTTTGGTTTATATAGGTTCATAGATAGGTACTAGGCTATTGGCCCTAGGGCTTATATAAGCCTAGCCAAAAAGGTACCCTGGCTTTCGCCACCCAAGAAAATTATTTTCCTGTTCCCCTGTTGAGCAGAGCCACAGAGGTGATCCCTGGGGTGACTTTCCTATTTCTCATCCAGTCATCAAGATTCTTCTTGAAGAGTGCTAATGAGGAGCTTTGTTTGATATAGATAGGTAATTTGTTCTGGAGTATGGGAAGTCTCTGGGACAGGAATCTATCCCTCCAGCATGTTTTGATTATTGTGGTGACAAGGTTTAGATCCCTAGAGCATGTAGCTTGGAGGGATTGGGATTTCTTTAAGTGGAGCATGTACAACAGCTATGGGTTTGACATAGCTTTGTATGTTAGGCAGAGATCGCCTCTGAGTAGGCGATATGCAATGTAGTAAAGCTGGAGTTTTTTGATTCAGTCTGCATAGGGCTTCTGTTTTAGGCCGGTAATCCTCTTTGTGAGGTATTTCTGCGGCCTTTCCAGTTGTTGTAGAAGTCTTGTGAGGTACATACCAAAAGGGGTGTTGCACTCTATAATGGGTCTAATGAGTGACAAGTAGAGGGAAACAATGACCTCTTTTTTCCTGGATGAGAAACATTTTGTGATGAGGTGTGCCACATAGAAGGATTTCCTGACTACTTTGGCAATGTGATTATCAAAGGAGAGACTACTGTGCACCTGTGTCCCAAGGTCTCTTATAGGTTCATAGGTTCATAGGTTGGTACTAGGCCAGGAGTGGGCAAACTTTTTGATTCGTGGGCCACATTGAGTTCTAACATTTGACAAAGGGGCCGGAACAGGAGCAGATAGATGGCATGCTTTGAAAACATCACCTCATTGGGGGAAAAATACACATCTTGGGATATGGAGAAAACATGTGCTTTAATTTCCAATGAAAATGAAGAAAAGCATTACAATAAAATCTCTGACTTCGAAATGAGTCTTTAAACACTGAAAATCAAATAAATGACCATTTTCTTTTAAAGCACTGAAAGTTCTGTTATCCTTCAGGATATCACCATCACTCTCCTCCTGACTGTCTTTTTTTTCAAAAACGGTAGGAGATGCAGATGTACTTGTCCTGTTCCTTTTATTCAATTTGTTTCCCCGGTGCCAAAAGTCAACAACGACCAGTGCAAGGACGAAACAGTTGCAGCAAGTCAGTCTGTGAAGCGTTATATTTGATCTGCGCGCACTGTTTATTTTAACAACGTGCGTATCACGGAGACACACACATTTTAATGGGAGCAGTGTTTTTGGTCTTCTTTTTTAGCCAGCGCATCAAAGTCTGGAGTTAGTTTTGTTGTGGCGATTCTCAGGATGGATCTGAGGTGCAGGTCTGTTAACTTGGATCTGTGGCTGGCTTTGTTGATGTTCATGACGCTGAAGGTCTGTTCACACATGAAGGTAGAGCCGAACAAAGCCAACATCATCTGCACTTTTCGCCTTAGATTTGGAAACGCGTCATCATTGAGTGAAGCATGGAAGTCATTTAGTTTCAGAGAGCTGAACTTCTCTTTTAAGGCAGGGTCGGACTGAAGGTCGATCAGTTAGAGCTGAAGCTCCTCTGGAGCTGTTTCGGGATCTTGTGACAGAGGAAAGGCCACCAATTGAAGTGACTTGTCAATTTTGTCGAAATCCAAAAACTGACGGCAGAATTCTCCGTGCAGTGCATCCAGTGACTCACTGTATTTCTTTGCTTTTGCTCCGGCCTCTTTCAGCATGGCTAGCCTAGGAAAATGAGTGAATGACTTGTTCAAAATCTGCCTGGAGAGTAAAGCCAGCTTGGATTTGAAGGCTTTCACATTTGTGTACATGTCATGCACAAACTGCTCCTTCCCCTGCAGTTTCACGTTGAGCTCATTCAAGTGTGAAAATACGTCCGTAGCAAACGCAAAGTCACACATCCAGCTCTTGTTGCTCAGCTCAGGAAATTCATCAGTCTTCCCCTGCCACTCCAAAAACACGCCAATCTCCTCTTTGAGCTCCCACACTCGTTGAAACACTTTGCCCAAACTCAACCAGCGGACACGGGAGTGATAAAGCAGGTCCTGGTGATCCGCATCAGTTTCCTCCAGGAACGCAATGAACTGACGGTACTGAAGTCCCCGTGCGCGTATGAAGTTGATGAGTTTCAGCACAGGATTCACAACATGATTCAGCTGTAACACCGATTTACATAGAGATTCCTGGTGGATGATGCAGTGGAGGAAAATGACATCCTGGTCAGGGTTTTCATCTTTCACTTTATTCTGGATTCTCCTCAGCAGGCCAACGTTTTTTCCCATTAAATTCGGAGATCCATCTGTGGTGACATTAACAAGCTTACTCCAGGGAAGCTTCATGTTTTTGATGGCAGCAGACACCCGTTCAAACAAGTCCTCTCCCCGTGTTTGTCCTTTCAGAGACTCCATTGTCAAAAACTCCTCCGTTATTTCAAAAGTTTCGTTGATTCCTCGGATAAAAATGAGGAGCTGAGCAGTGTCTTTGACATCGTTGCTTTCATCCAGTGCTAAAGAATAAAAAGTGAATGACTTCGCCTTTGTTTAATCTGCTGGTGATATCTTCATCTATTAGTTCCACACGGCGAGTCACTGTCCGCTGTGATAAACTGATTTTCTCAAATTTGTCTTTGGTCTCTGGGCACAAAATACCTGCTGTCTCTACCATACATTCTTTTAAAAACTTGCCCTCAGACAGTGGTTTGCTGGCCTTTGCTATTTTGAATGAAAGCATAAAACTGGCCTTGGTACTTGACTCTTGAATGGCAGTTTGACGCTGAAAAACACTTTGCTGAGCCTTCAAATTAGCTGCCACCTTCTCAGCAGCAGCTTCCCGCTCTTTGTTGAGAGCTTGCTAGCATAATTAGCGTGCTTTGTGGCAAAGTGATGGCTAATATTATACTCTTTAAAAACCGCCACAGTTTCTTGGCATATCAGGCAAACAGCAGATGATCGGTGTTCAGTGAAAAAATATTTAGTTGTCCACTCCTTATTGAACACGCGACATTCTCTGTCCACTTTCCTTTTCTTGGGTCCGCTCATCTTCATAGAGGGGCAGTGGGTCAAAGGGTAAAGTGCAAACGTGGAGTAATAGGCCTATGCTTCACCTCAACAAAGCCAATATATCTAGAGTACGCCATCTAGTGAGGAAACATCAGAATTGCAGGGGAAATAAAACAACAAGGTTAATTTTTTACATTTTTTCAAGTTTGGCGGGCCGAATCAAAACGTTTAACGGGCCGTAGTTTGCCCATGCCTGTACTAGGCTATCAGCCCTAGGGCCTATACAAGCCTAGCCATAACAATTCCCTGGCTATTTCTTCCCACACTACTTACTTCCCTGGACCCCTGTCTAGTAGGCCGACTGACGTGATCCTCGGGGTGAATTTCCTTTCTCCCATCCAATCGTCAGGGTTCCTTTTGAAGAGGACCAAAGAGACACTCTGCTTAACATGTATGGGCAATCTATTCCAGAGTCTGGGGAGTCTCTGGGTCAGGAACCTATCCCTCCAGCATGTTTTGTTTATTGTGATGACAAGGTTTAGATCCCTGGAGCGTGTGGCTCTGAGGGATTGGGATTTCTTTAAGTGTAGCATGTCCAACAGCTCTGGGTTTGACATGGCCTTGTATGTTAAGCAAAGATCGCCTCTGAGTAGACGATATGCGACAGAGTATAGCTGGATTTTTTTAAGGTGGTCAGCGTAGGGCATCTGCTTTAGGCCTGTGATTCTTTTAGTGAGGTATTTCTGTGGCCTTTCCAGTTGTTGCAGATGTCTTGAGAGGTACATTCCAAATGGGGCATTGTATTCTATAATGGGGCCTAATGAGTGATGAGTACAGTGGGACAATGACCTCCTTTTTTCTAGATGAAAAGCCCTTAATGATGAGGTGTGCCACATAGAAGGATTTCCTGACTGTTGTGGCGATGTGGTTATCGAAGGTGAGACCACTGTCCACCTGTGCCCCTAAGTCTCTTATCAAACTTTCGGTGTTTAGTGTACTGCCACCTATATAGTAATTCATAGATACATGTTTTTTCCCAAAGGGGATAACTATACATTTCTTGGCATTGAGCTTGAGCCCATGGCTCTGGCACCAAGCATCTGTTTCTGTAAGGCCCTTTTGTAGAGTATCCACATCATTTGGGGATTCAATAATGGCTCCCAGTTTGCAGTCATCTGCAAACTCTGTTATCCAGAGTCCCTTAGTGTTGGCCTGTACTTCAGAGAAGTAGATGCCAAACAAAAGCGGTCCCAGGACTGAACCCTGAGGTACTCCACTTGTCACTTGTCTGGAGCTGGATTTGGAGTCGGCTACTTTTACAGTGTGGGTTCTATCAGTAAGCCAGCTAGCAACCCATTGGGTGACGTAGGGATTAATGCCCAGCTTAGTAAGTTTATCTATGATTCCAGAGTGGGGGATGGTGTCAAAGGCCTTGGCAAGGTCTAGATAGGCTGTGTGGACCACCTTACCCTTGTCCATGGCTCTGGAGACTGATTCGAAGAAGTCAGTCAAGTTCAGAAGACAAGATCGGCCCTTCACAAACCCAAACTGGGTGGGGTCCAGTGTTTGAAGGTTGCCAATGTCTCTGTTTATAAGTTCCATGACGTTGCAGATAAGGCTTGTCAGACTGATGGGACGGTAGTTTCCAGGATCCAAGGTGGATCCCCCCAGGTGGAGTGGGATAACTGTATCTGTGCGCCACTCAGTGGGCATGAAACCTGAGGTGAGGCTATGATTAAACATGACACTTAGGTGAGGTGCCAGCTCATATTGTAGTTCATGTAGTACACAGCCAGGGATGTCATCTGGTCCCATGGATGCTGTATTCTTAGCTTTGGAGAGTGCGTTTTTTACCTGTGTGGCCGTTATTACCGGAATTTGGCAATCTTCCGGTATTGAGATGGGCCATTTAGGGGGTGAGATGGGGGTGAAGTTGGCACTGAATCGATCTGCCAGGATATTGGCAATATCCTTGGGATCAGTATATTTAATGCCATTCTGTTTTAGCTCAGAGCAGATCTGAGCATTGCCATTTAGATTCTTGACATAGTTATAGAATGCCTTGTTGTTGTCTTTGGAATCTTTGGCAATTTTATTTTCGTAACTAGCTTTGGAGGATTTTATGAGGGATCTCAGTTTCTTACTGAGGCTGGTAAGGAAGTTTTTTGCATCTTGGGATTTTCCTCTTTTCTGCAACAGTTTCTTCCTTTTGTTGTAAAATTTGTTTATGGCAGGGGACCACCAGATTGGCTTCTTTTTTTTGGATGAGAGCATCTTGGTTCTATTTGGGATGGCACGATTTATGCATGAGTGGATGTGCTCGTACAGTGCCTTAGTGTAGGATTCAGCAGTTGAACGTTCAGCTCCCATCTGCGTGGGTGTCATGAAGTTTGTCACTTCTGACTTGAGTAGCATGAAGTTGGCTGTGGAGAAGTTTTTTATGGAGGTTTCCTTACTGGGGGGTGGGGGTGGGATGTGGATGTTAAGGGTGATTAGCTTATGGTCAGACGTGACTAACAAGGGGGTGACCATAGGTGTGGAGTATCAATTTCCCATGTTGGTAATGACCAGGTCTAGGATATTGGAGCCCCTGGTGGGACTATGGATTAGTTGATCCAGGGCATTGGAATTTATGAATTCCAAGAACCGCTGGTCAAAGGGGTTGGTACATGAGTAACTTTTCCAGTTAATGGCAGGGTAGTTAAAATCACCCAGTATTAGGGTGTTTGGTTCTATCTTAATATTTTCCAGTATGTTTAGAAAGGTGTAGTGAGAATCTTGGGGTATGGTGGGTTGGTGATAAGTAGACTACCACCTATGTGGCAGCTCATACGTACAGAGTTTTTACCAAAGGGGATGACAATGAACTTTTTGGCATTGAACTTGAGGTCATGGCTTTGACACCAGACATCTGTCTCAGTGAGGCCCTTTTGTAGGATGTCCACATCATTAGGAGTTTCAATTATGGCTCCTAGTTTGCAGTCATCTGCGAAATTCGTTAGCCTGTACTTCAGAAAGTAGATACCAAACAGGAGAGGACCCAGGACTGAACCCTGTGGTACTCAACTTGTCACTGGTCTGAAGTCAGATTTGGAGTCTGCTGCTTTCATAGTGTGGGTTCTGTCAGTGAGCCAGTTGGCAACCCATTTTGTGACAGGAATTTATACCTAGTTTAATGAGTTTATCTATAATTCCAGACTGGGGGGTGGTGTCAAAAGCCTTGGTGAGATCTAGATAGGCTGTGTGAATGACCTTACCCTCATCTACACCTTTGGTGACTGCTTCAAAGAAGTCTATCAGGTTTAGGAGACATGATCTGCCTTTTATAAACTCAAACTGGGTGGGGTCCAGAGTTTGGAGATTACCGATGTCTTTGTTTATAAGTTCCATGATGATACATTCCATGGCCTTGCAGACCAGGCTTGTTAGGCTAATG